>NW_026250403.1:3000000-3203600 GCF_024521635.1 Tricharina praecox
GTTCCCCCGCTGAAAGGACGGTGCTAACTAGGACGCTCCACTCTATGGACCCGCCATCCGTCCCAAATGCTCATCCAAGGCGAAGCCAACATCATAACGCCATACCAACACCCGCCGTCTCGCGGACATCTACCTTGGATAGACACTACCCGACGATGATGGCCGTGGAATCGAGAAGGAAGAAAATGCCTCCCTACACCACAGTAGGGCAGTTTTCGTACGCTCCGACAACCCAGACTACTGTCGTCACGACCACGACCACGACAACTACCACCTTTCCCCCGTTGGTGATGAAGCCCCCAAGGCAGTTGAACGAGCTGGACCCGAAGGAATACCCTCTGGCCTCGGTGCCAACTCCCGCTTCTTTGAAACGGTTCTGCTTCGATGTCAACGGAAAGCCGACGTACTTTCGAGAGGATGATAACGCGGAGGATTCTATACGCCAGGTATATGTTACCGCCCCCTGGAGGCGTATGCATGAAGAGGAGAACCCACGAACTAATACTCTTTAGCTCGATCAACTGGTTCAGGACCTGCATCAGAACAACGGCGTCATACGGAAAGAAATCCGCGAGAGCGAACAGTTCGTGCTTCCGGATAATCTACTGACCAGCCCCCCGGCGTCTGCCACCATGCCATCAAGTCAGCACGGCTTGAGTAGGAAACGGCCGGCCTCCCCCGTGCCAATATTATCGGAGGCTGCTGAACGCGTGGCGTCGTTGCAACATAGGAGCCAGAAGCGCCGGCAGACAATGCGGTCACGTACTGGGGCTCCCGGTAAACCCAATACACCATCTCCCAAGAAAGTTACACGGTCGAGTCGGAATACCACACCACACACCAGCCAAGAAAATGATACCCAGGTCACTGCTATTCCCACTCATGCCCCTCGGCCGGTACGACCGCTGCTGCACCAACAGATTGCCCAGATCCAGAATTCGACACCCCTGATGTCACCACAGCCCCGTACACCTAGTCAAGCCCAGCAACAGGAAACGCCGCTTAATGGTTCACCGCAACTCGGGCCTGAAGTTGACGATGATGAGTCGAACATACGTGGTACGCCGACACTACAAGAAGAGATGGATTCGGATGATACCGTACATGGGGGTTCGCCAGCCACTACGGTGGCCGGGATCGAGGGGTTAACTGGAGAGTTGCCGCTCAGTCTGCCGAGTCCAAGTTTGAGTCCTGTGACTGCGGCTCTTCATCATGGAAACCACGGATACTTCGCGTCCATGGAAACGGAAGATATCGCATCGCCACTTGATCTTCAAGGAGCTGAAGAAGAGGATATGCTTGACATCAGTGATATGCCCGTCATCCCCACGCCTGCGAGAGAGCTCTCGCAACTGGACCTTTCGGTGGGTGGAAGAAACCCATCTGGGGGATTGATGGATATTCCAAACATGCTGGACTCGTTCGATGCTATGCCGTCCGCCGTCAAATCCTATGTCATGTACCAACTGCTTCGCCGGTGTTCCAAACATACCCTTCAGACAGTTGCTGGAGTGGTCAACCCTGCTTTGATGTGTGATTTCCTGACCCTTCTTCCGTCGGAACTGGCCCTAGACATAATCAAATATCTCGACCTCAAGAGTTTGTGCAATGCTGCCCAGGTATCAAAACGATGGAGATTGATAGTCGATTCGGATGAGTGGACATGGAAGAAGCTCTTTGAGCAGGACGGATTCCAGCTTCAGGAAGGGGAATTGGATCGGGCTGTTCGTGAAGGCTGGGGCTATCAGGATCCGAGGGGTGATGATGATTGCGAAATGGATATCAATAGCAACCTCGGACATTCTCGGTCAAGTGGTTCGTCATCATTCGGCATGAGCAGCAAGTTCAAGAGAAAGGTCACTCGGGCAGTTTCTCGACAGCAGAAGAAGAAACGTGATGCTGTTGAGACTCTTGGGAAGGAAGAGTTTAATGAAGTCATTTCGGAAATCATCTCCAACTCTGCCGGCCCGATCACTGCTGCCGATGCTGCCGAGAAGGCTTACAATAAGGCTGCAGTTGGGCTTCCCTCGTTGAGGAACCTACACCTGTTCAAGTCTATCTATCGGAGGCATCATATCATTCGAAAGAGCTGGATCCGGCCTGACGTCAAGCCGAAACATATCTCTTTCCGAGGCCATCAACGGCATGTTGTCACATGTCTGCAGTTCGATACCGATAAGATTTTGACTGGATCGGATGACACCAATATCAATGTTTACGACACGAACACTGGTGTGTTGAGAAATACTTTGGAAGGCCACGAGGGAGGAGTGTGGGCTCTCCAGTATGAAGGGAACACATTGGTGTCAGGTTCGACGGATAGGACCGTTCGGGTGTGGGATATCGCTGGTGGACGATGCACTCAGATCTTCCATGGGCATACTTCCACGGTGCGGTGTCTGCAGATTCTCATGCCTACGAAGGTTGGAATCAAGCCTGACGGGAGGGACCTCAGGATGCCTAAGGTGCCTCTGATCATCACCGGGTCTCGCGATTCCACCCTGCGGGTTTGGAAGCTTCCGATGCCCGGGGATCAGACCTACCTTTCCGGCCAAGATAATGACACGTTCATGAACCCCAGCAACAACCCGTACTTTGTCCGCACATTGCAGGGACACCAACACTCCGTCCGTGCTATATCCGCATACGGAGATACGCTGGTCAGTGGAAGCTACGACCACACAGTTAAGGTGTGGAAGGTTTCTACCGGTGAGACGTTACACACTCTGCGGGGCCACTCCCAGAAAGTTTACAGCGTCGTTCTGGACCATAAGAGGAATCGATGCATCAGCGGGAGCATGGACAACATGGTCAAGGTCTGGTCGCTCGATACTGGCTCGGTTATCTACACCCTCGAGGGGCACAGTCAGCTTGTCGGGCTGCTCGATCTGAGTCACGATAAGCTTGTCTCGGCAGCAGCAGACTCGACGCTTCGCATCTGGGACCCCGAAACAGGTCAATGCAAGCACACGTTGACCGCCCACACCGGGGCAATAACATGCTTCCAGCACGATGAAACAAAGGTCATCTCGGGTTCAGATAAGACGCTCAAGATGTGGAATATCAAGACTGGAGAGTTCATCAGGGACCTGTTGACGGACCTGACAGGCGTTTGGCAAGTTAAGTTCAACGAGAGACGATGCGTTGCTGCTGTACAGAGAGACCAGGTTACTTATATTGAGGTTTGTTTGCCCTCCACCTTTGCCGTGTTTCTAGTGGGCTCATTGCTGACATGATTTCGTTGTAGGTTCTGGATTTTGGCGCTGCGAGAGACGGCGTACCCGAAGATCAACGGGGACGAAGAATCGTGGTGGATCTCCATGGCAAAGAGATTCCGGAGGGCAGTGATCCTATGGATGAAGGTGTGTACCCTATAAACCAGAGAATTTTGGAGCGCGGCTGATAATTATGAGATTCAGCCGATGACGATGGCTTTTAATCCTGCGCGAGTTCGCCGTCATCGGTGACGGTGATGGCTTACTGGGATGGCTACCACCAGCCCAACACGACGTTATTATTCCCGTTTTAACGACACCCGTTTATCCCTTTCATTGTTCCTCCTATTCGTTTATATTACCCATGGCGTTGGTTGCGTTGCGTTTCTTTGCATTCACTTCTTTTTTTCCTTTTTGATTTTACAGTGTCCCGGTTTTGGTGCCCCAATTGCTTTATCTTCTTCACATCTATATACCGGACGAAGCACTTTGGAAATGGTACTGGTGTGTTTTTACTTTTCTGCTTGTTTTTTTTATTACGACTGGGGGGTACAAGTCGATCGGATCATACCCCGATACACACACAAAATTGGGTGAATAGTGAAGGTTCGACTCGGTTGAAGGCGAACGGTTTTCTATGCTACTACTATCCGTCCCATATGAATGAGTATTGACTGTTGTTTTTTTTTTATTACTTGATTTGGTTCGGTCGGTGGATCGTGGGGGTGAAAGAAAGAGGAGGGGAGAATGCGGAGTTCTTTTTTTTCTGTTGTTTTACGTTTTTTTTTCGCGTATTGGTTTTCATTCTGTTTCCCTTTTTAATGATAAGAGGGGACATGAAAGGTAGGTGGGATGCGGGGGATGGGGGGTATGTACATATGGTACGGGACGGGAT
This sequence comes from Tricharina praecox, assembly GCF_024521635.1. Classification (NCBI taxonomy): domain Eukaryota; kingdom Fungi; phylum Ascomycota; class Pezizomycetes; order Pezizales; family Pyronemataceae; genus Tricharina; species Tricharina praecox. Next base: position 3,004,111 of record NW_026250403.1, read on the forward strand.
GGGATGGGAAGTGTTTGTAGCAAAAACTTATATACGATACGATGATATACCCACATGGCACAGGGCGAGAAGTGGGGATTTTGAGCCCGGAGCTTTGATTGGGCTTTGATTGGTCAGTGTGTGTGGTGTGAGGTCAGACAGCCGCGCGCTCGAATATACATTTGCCGCCGACGCCGCCACTACCACCACCACCGCGGCATGGCAACGACTCAACGACTGGAGGAGATGTTAAGGTCCCACAACGTTCAAGGTCATCACAGTTTAGAGGCACCGCTGAATTTACTGCGTCTGTCCTCGCGTCTAGCTAGCCATACATCCGCCCGCGCTACAAAGTTAACGGCACGGCACAGTAAGTCGCCATAGGTACTGTCTGGCGGTTGTGGTAACTACAAGTGGCATTGGAATAGGAAAGGGAGGTTAGCCGCGGAAGTGGCGTAGGGCTCTACGTGAGGGTAAAGAGTATTGTGTACTGTTTACCACATCACTTCATTTGTTAACAGCGTCCAGTGAGAGACCTCTGACGGGTACTGGTAATTGGTGAGACTGATTTTATTGACTAGAAAACAACCAGAAAGCAAAGCTGCAATGGCCAACATAGCCAGCACCAAAAAAAGGTACATGAAGAAGCCAGATAGACTCCACACCCACAAGAGACCGACCGACTAGGTAGACGAACATAAAAGCAGCAACAGAGAACATTTCAACTTCAAAGCGACCGCATCGGATCTAGTCTTGAATCCCAAGCCTGCAATGTACATTTTTTTTCCTCCAAAAGCAGCCTTTCCGCAAGTACCACAATATGTCCAACAACATAGTAACAAGCAAGCAGACAGTCGAACGAACAATCAGATGCCCATCAAAAACAGAAACGCTAGGTAGTAGCTATGCCAGTGTAACTGATAGCAAAGCTGCAATGGCTAAAATAGCCAGCACTAAACAAAGTTACATGAAGAAGCCAGGTAGACACCCACAATAGCCGGAAGTGCACAGCAGTCACATCTAACCTTAGCATGGGATTCGTCAAGGGATCGACATGCTAGAATCAGAGGGTAAAAAACTTCCAGCCAAAGTATTGAGAACAAATATTCATCAGAACCAAGCAAAACCACGAATGGCACTTCTTCAACTTCAAATTCATCCACAAGCAAGTTCACAACTCCTTCCCGCAGGATCTCTCTGTGCCCATGTTGCTATCCCGGTACGTCCACGCCCACCTGTGCCGCGGTAACCCCGTTCCTGAGCCTGACAATAGGGCGTTGTCGCTCCTGTTCGGAGATGGCCCTGCTGCGAACTGCAACGGATGTCGGAATTCCCCCGGGTTGCGACCTGGAATCTGGCGCGACTGTCCTCGACGGTTGCTGAAGAGTGGGGGTGACGTGGTATGCCAATCTCTCCGCCCAATGCTCGTCGTGAGTAGCGGCTGGTCGGAACGCATGCGGCTGCTGAATTGTCTGAGACACCTGTGGTCTGCGCGGCGAAACTTGTTGATTCATTTGCACGGGGACTTCTGATACGAGCCTTTGCGGAGGCGAGTCTGTCATCTTCTGGCGATCCTGTGGTGGAATGGAGCGAAGGAACTGGGGATCTTGTTGCAGCGGCACATAAGGCTGCTGGATTTGCTGCCGCTGGATTTGCAGCTGTTCGGTCTGCCGTGGTTCCGTCTGTTGCTGCCGACGCTGCCCCCGAAGCTGCCCCCTAAGCTGCTTGCGAAGCTGCTCGCGAAGCTGCTCCCGAGGCTGCCCTCGAGGTTGCCCCCGAGGCTGTTCCCGAGGCTGCCCCCGAGGCTGCTCCCGGACCGATTGGACGTGCTGTTGAACCCCCATCTGTACCGGCCGAATGGGCGAAGCCAACATCCGTTGTTGCGGTAACCCTTTCTGTTGTTGCGGTAACACTTTCCGTTGGGTCACTGCTGGCACATGCGGAGGAGGATGAGTCTGCGGAATATTGACCAAGCGGCGTTGGCCCTCCTCATCGTCAGGCCGAAGCCTTCTGATAACGTCCGGAGGAGGCAACCAACTTCCATGGAGAATACCCATCTCGAGCTGATGATCGACCCATTCCCTAGGGTGTAGGGCCTGTGGGTTGAGGGTTCTCTGTGGTGTGGGGTAGTGTCGTCCGGGGTTGTATCTTGCGCTATCGGGGAGCTCGATAGGCGGTGGGGATCTTTGTGAGCGGAAGAGGTGGCGGGGGAAGTACCCCGGAACGTGTGGGTCGCAGGGGTTGGCAGGAGGATTGAACTTATGTGAAGTCGTATTATCAGGAAGTGGATCGGAATAAGAGAGAGGCAGGGGGAACCAACGAAGGATGGAGGGCCGGAACCGGAAAGCGGTGCAGGTAAGCGATCAGGTACATTTAAAGCAGGTGGGCCCGAAAACGGCTGACGTTGATGCGAGGATTGTGGCGTCGTCAATCCACTACTTCCAGCTGGAGCGGGAGCAGGAGCAGGGACAGCAATCATCGACTCAATGGTGTCTCTGCCATTGACACCGGCATCATGGGTGGTGATGATGGGGAACCCTGCCGACGTCTGGATTTCTGCCAGGTTATTCCAGCTCTCAACAGAGAAGGGTGAAAGGTGCTGCACTCTAGACATTTTCTGGATGATAACGATCCTCGTGGTGATGGTTGTGTTTTGTGATCTATGAGCGAAGAGAGCAGTGTGGAGAAGAAGGAACTGTGGGAGGACGTGTCTTTAAAATGAGGAAGATACGCGGAGAGGGAGTGTGAGTGTGTGTGCGGTGTGAGTGAGAGGGTGAGTGAGGTGTGAGTGAGGGTGGAGGAGAGGTGAGGTAGCTTCGGACAGAAACTAACTACTAACTGCGCACCCGCTGGTTCATGTATGCTCAGAGCAACTCTAAGTGACGGACTCCCTTTGAGACAACCCGACAGCGGAACAACAAGCAAGGAGACTACGCAAGCTACACGCTCAGTTGTATCGATCTTTGGGTGGTGTTTACATTACTGAGAAGTATCCGAATTACTTAGAACAGCGAGAGGAGCTGTTCATCGCATTCCAATTCGACATGTTTCGGGCGAAAAAGTATAGCCTGGCCATGCACCGTTTGGCATCTCTTATGAACAGAGAGACCAGGCAGAACTTGGGGGAGACGGGGATTCGGATACACAGTACTGATGGAACCCGAAACGGCGGAATACCGAATCACGAACTAAAAAAACTTCTTGGTTTGAACGCGAGCAGCTGGACCTCAAGACAAGCATAAAACGAGGATGTCAATCCGCCACGTTTACCATCAAATTAGCTTTGCTAAGCTCCAGTCACTGTCCCCGCAACATACCCCTAGTTCCGCTGCCCCCCGCAGTCTTTCCTCCTGTGACTTGCCCTGGCACTATACTCCAACCCGCGCTCGAACAGGAGACTGGTGCACAATCACGGTACGCATTGCCATCATTAGTAATCACTCGTCGATGCGTTTCCAAGCCGAAGAGTCGGCACTCGGAGGGGGTTATACATGGCAAGAAAGTCAAAGTCGACTTACAAAGTTGCGAAACGTAATTTCGACATCGTAGCTGGGGAAACCTTATATCAACATACACTAATCCCTGTACATTGCAGCGAAGCTTCCCCGAGTTTCTATCGATGCCGTGTCGTCTCCGATCGACGTGAACTCGCCACTCCATAGGTTGGGTCGACATCTTGCGTCCCGAGAAGTTGGTTCTACACAGTCCATCCGGTCGCCAGCGGCGTTCAGCCCGGATAGTCGCCGGTACCATTCGGGCATCAGGACGGCGCCTCAATCCCGAATAAAGCTTACGTTACATACAGTTACGGGCACTAGTTGAAGGCTGAAGCGTATCGACACATAGGTGAGCCGAGCCCCAAACGACAGTATGTCATGGCCCTGCTGCAGGCTATACTAGGTTATCTGTGTGTGAGCTCGAGCTTATCAGCACGTAGCTGGAAAGCCCGAAAGCCTATGGGGCATTGCTTCTGCGCACATCGCAAGCTCTCTGCTTGAGTAATCGTTGCACGAGCCTTTTGAATGCAGTCAATGAATAAACAACAAAAATAAAGCACGAGCCTTTTGAAGCTCGAGTTTGAGACCCTTCTCAGGTACACCTCTTGGAAACCTCCAAAGAGAACTTCATCGTTACATTCAGAGAGAGAGAAACTACAAAATCGCACCGAAACTAGATTACAACACGAGCCAGCAGTTAGTACTGTCGACCCAGAAAGAGAAAACAGAACAAAACTAAACACAAAATAAGATGGAGCGGCAGCGGTTTCGTCAACTCATATACAACCTGGCCACATATGCAGCGGCGGCTGCGATGGCAGCCCCGACAAGTACAGGACCCATTATTTCAAGTGTCATATCCTGCCAAGAGGCTCCCTTTATAACGACGCTGGTCTTCTTTGCTTTATGTTTCTTGGGTGCAGACGACGATGAAACAACACGACTGGGGAAGGAACCTGCGTACCCAAAAGTAGCCTTGATGCTGCGGACGTAATAGTCCTCAAAGTTCCTCTTGCTGACCTCATCCTGGCCGACAGGAACGCCAGTCCAGGTGACTCTCAGGTTGGTCGAGTCGCTGCCCTGATCGAAGACCAGGTTCATAGTTGAGTAGTGGTCTAGAAAACATCAGCACTGATACCAGTTACGACGGGATCCCACTCACCCTTTGGCCAGGAGCCCAGTCTCCAGTCCTGAATGATCTTCTTGTTCTGTTCTAGTGTCTTGAAAGTACCCACAACGTTTCCGCCAAATAGGTTGAACTTTCCACCCTCCTTGGGCTCAAACTCCTGTGGGGGTGTCCGGGTGAAAGCCGTCACACGCTGCGGGTCGACAAACGTCTGGTACAGCTGCTCCGCCGAAGTGTTGAACTCGTACGTCTCCGAAACTGTAACGGTGTTAAGGACCCTTCCCTTGGAGTGCGCAGTCTCTGCCGATTTCGACGGCTTTGCGGCGGCCTGAGCGGAAGAGGAGGTGGTGGTAGCAGTGGTGGCAGTAGTAGCAGCTTTCTTAGCCGGATCGGTAGCAGGAACGTGCTGAATATCCTTGGCATGGTGCTCGATCAAGTCTGGAGAAAGACGGGCAAAGGCCTTGCGGAGCTGAGGGGTAATCTGGGTGCGGACGAGATCGCGAATCACCTGCTTGTCCTTGGTATCCGCGTAGTTGCTGATATCGAACTATGGGCTTGGAGTGAGCTGCTGGAAGACTTACTCGAACGCGTGCGGGTAGGATGAACATACGACGTACTCGCCTTCCTCGGTGTCGTGAGCAACCTCGGGAATAACGATGGTGCCATTGGCCTCCACGCCATCAGCGTTCTTGCCTATTCAATGTCAACAAAGCGTATTGTTGGGTGTTGCGCCGACTAGGAGATACCAGAGTATTCGAGCTTCACCACGAGGTCAAAGATAGTAACGACCTTGCCCTTCCGCTGGTTGACATCACAGTCGCCCTCAATGCTCAGGACCTTGGTGATCTTGGCCGAGACGCCGTTCTCTTCAGCGGAGATGACAGTGAGATTCTCTGAGAAGTAATCCTTTGTCCACTCGCGGGCGTCCTTGTTCACCCAGTGCCCTGACGTTGAAACAATTAGCTTTCGACGCATCCACCATGGCGACCATCAATACACGTGGTAACTGCGGGGAAGACGCGTACAGTTGCTGTAGCCGAAAGAAAATGACAGACACGTCAGAAAAGTTCACATAACAAATATCGAAACACACGTATTCTCGTATGGTGACTTACTTGGGGTTGTGGAGAACCATTGTGATGTGTCAAAGCTGGTGTCAAAGTTAAGCCGCGGAATCGGAGTTTCGGAGACGTAAAGTTACGCACCAGTGTTGGAGGGGAATTGATGGGCTAGTGTATGTCAAGTTTTAACAAGAGACACGAATGCAAGTAAAAGTAATGTGGAAGAAGATAGAGTTGAAGTTGGAGTTGAAGATGGCGTGAGAGTGAGAGCGGGAAGACAAGATCCGAGGAGGAGGTTGGCCGTTATCAGGCTTAGTGGAATGTTCTAGAAATCATAAATGGTTCTCCCGAGCACGTGATAGAGGCGGAGGATATGAGTCTTGGCAATGCCTTCTCCAATATAATCTAATCTGATCTACATCACACTCCAAGCCACCACCAAATCTTCGCTTAGGTTAGTGGCCGACTGATCTGCACAAGGTTATCAACCACCCGTCGAAGCTTGTGACATAGTTCGATATTTGTCTTCTTATCAATAGAAATGCAATTTTGCGGATCGTTTGACGTTTAAATAAGAGGCGCACTCAGCAAAAGGTCAATCGTTGGCATGAGTTGGAAGAGCTGTGGGCCCACACCTTTGAACGCTATTCGCTGTTGTTATAGTTCTAGAACGTCAGTGGATTTGCGCTGGTGTTGTCCCCCCCACTATGCCTAGTGCTACTTCTCCTTCTCCTTCTCGTTCTCATTTCCCCTCAACCACCACACACTCACGTGCTGTGGCCGTCGGCATCCTTTCACTCTCGTACCTACCAACTCACTTCCAATTACCTATCATTCCCTTACCCCCGACTCCGCCGCAATCATGTCTGACCGCACACCCGTCGACCGGTGCGTCTCGTCCCGCGCTATGTCAATCAAATTTCCGCAGCGGGAGCAAAGTTTGCCCGCCAGAAGTTCCACAGATTTTCAGTCGTGAGAGCACCTTCTTATGCGCCGTCTCCCTGGTGACATACTTACACTAGAACAGCTGCAGGAGCTTCGGCGGAACCACTCTCCGATCTTTCCAAGATCCTCAGAGTCACAGTCCTGACACAGAAGCCATTGCCAAGCTGGGAATCAGAGAGTCGCAGGCGGTATGGGGCACGTTGTTTCGATTTTGGAGTGGCTACTGACAATATCTAACAATAGTACACGTCAAAGATGGCGAACCAGAACTTTGACCTCAAGATGAAATTACACTACGAACAGAAGAAGTCCGAAGCCTGTGTCAGAGCCATAGAAAAGCTCCAGAAGACCTGTCGCCAGAAAGATGCGGAAAACGAAGAGCTTCGTCGGGAGAAGGCTGAGCTCGAAGCACGAATCCAGTTCCTGCAAGAAGAGTTGGACAAACAGGCACTTGTCGTCGAGGATGCCCAACTCGTGAACGAGTCCTACCAGAAACGATTCGTGGAGCTTCATGCAAGACTCGAGCAGTACCACGAAGAGGTAACCCCAAGGTACATCAAACAAGTGATTGCAAAACTCGATTCTATCGAGGACATGCCATCCGCTACTGGGTTACGCATGAAGGTCACACACACCCGAAGCGACTCCGAGTTCTACTCGACACCAATCCGATGCCACAATATTACACCTTCCCAAGAAAGTGCACCTTTTACCCCCCCAGACATCAATAGCGAGGAAGAAAGCGAGGAAGAGTCCCAACATTCTAGCGGTCGCTCGTACCCGTGTCTCTCACCTGCCTTGCCGAGTGAAGAAGACCTCACGAGCCTGTATGGTCAGAACGATAGCGAGTCCGAGCTTCCACAGCTTCCCATCGGACAACAATTGCCTTCAAGGACGCTTCATGAGATAAAACAGCAAATGGAGGCTAGAGCCTCGTACTTCGAAGACGCAAAGAAACGCTTGGATGGATTTGCGGAGGTTGCTGAGGAGGCGCTATCCCCCGTTCGGAGGATTGGAGAAGAGCAACACCAGTCATCGAGACATTTTCACATTCGTATGGGCTCCCGGAGACATTCAGATTTCTATGAACAGGGGTCACAAAGCGAGTGTTCCTTCGAGATAGTGAAAGCGTCAAATTCTAAGGCTTCTGCAAACGCTAAAGGCAAGGATATCGAAGCTGTATCGCCAGCAACTGCGGTCCAAGCCTCGGATCCTCGTACAAGTTTGCTGCCCACTCCGCCGCCGTCATCGCCTGTGTCAGACATTTGGATCGATCAAGCCCGCACGAGCTCATCGAAGAGCACCTCGAGGCATCGTCGACTGCAGACACGTTATTCAAGATCGTACGCGAATGGTACTCCCGAGGTCCATGAAGACGCGAATGTTATTTCCGAGTTCCGTGAAGAGGCGGATGGTAATTCCGAGTTCTATGAAGAGGCGGATGGTACTTCGGAGGTCCATGAAGGCGCGAATGGTACTCCCGAGGTCCATGAAGCACGCTATTCGAAAGCGTTACGAAGAGTATCAGGATTACCCATCCCACGTATGGGTGTTGGTGCGCTACTCATCTCAATGCAGCAGCAACGCTGTGAAGCCGCCTCCGAACACGACAAAGAAAGCGAAGCCAGCTTCTCTGGTGTGGAGCGCGCAGGCTCCTTTCCGTCCAAGATTGCTGCCGGTTTTGCGAGCGGAGTTGCTAGGTCTGCGAAGAAACTGGGCTTGAGTGGCACGAAAAAGCCAAAGGTGCCCATGTCGAGGACGACTTCGTCGGCGTCGTTGGTGAGGCGCTCAGTTGGTGACAGACGTTTGGTGCCGCCGCCAACACTGCCCTTCCCGGTCCTCGCCGAGAGGACAAGCTGGGAGTCGCTGAAGGACATGATCGACGAGAAGGGCTTCCTGAGGACCACAATTGCGGCCAAGAACAAGATAAAGAAAACGAACAAGGGATGGGGAACTGGTCGGGGACAAGGGAGAGAGTGATGAAGGTTGTTGTTTCCACTCATGGTGAAGAAAGAGCTGGGATCAACAGAAAGGAACGATGTTTGTCTTTTGTTTGTTTTTACGTTCAGTTTGAACTTTTCTTCTACAGAATGACTTTTGTACTTTACTCGAAATCCTTTGCTTTATGTACATTACATCTGATGTGACTTGTGCTCAATGCTCATGTCCTGTACTCTTGTTTTATACATGTGGCGGGGAAAGGACAGAACACGACATAAAGTACATATGCTTACTGGAACGTGAGATGGATCTGCATAGCCAAAGAAAGGATGGTATTTGTGGGGTTTCCGGTTGCGCGAATCGCACTCTTTGTTTCGGGATGATCTGTGCTTCGAGGGCCTATAGTGTGTGATTCGTCACTGCTCTATTGTGAGTTACCACACCGTCAAGCGCGATAAATCGCGCTTGAGCGGTAATTGCAACTTCGGTTATCTTCCACCTCAATTTATGGGTTCTTGGATGCTTTGATATATGACAAAATGTCTGGTTTATGGATGTTTATCTGAGTGGGATAATGCCTATAAGCATGCCACATGCCACATGCAGTCTTGCAGATCGGAACCGGGACGAGGAAATACCTGGTTGGTTGGAGGATAGCAACGGGATTGATGATGCTTGGAGGATTGCAGATGTTCCTCAAGGATGAAAGCTAGGAATCTATGGTCGATTGGTTGTGAACAGTGGGGGCCAAAGACAACGCAGTGATTGCAGGCGCTCCAAGAGGTTCGAAGTGTCTTCGGGCCGGAGTAGGGACCTTTCGTGTGGTGATTGTATCTGCGGATTCCAAGGCTATGCACGTTTGGAACTGGCGAGTGGAATTGCGGGGGTGATCGTGAGCTTGCAGGATAGTTACCTAACGAACATGCGAATGTATGGTACCGTACCTTGGGGAAGTCGTATGTGATCAACGTCCCGGTGCGCCGGGCGGTCTCGGCGTGCAGATTGTTTGTGGTTCCCCAGAAACCGAGCTCAGCAGCTGCCGGAGCACCTGGCACACTGTGGGGAATGCCGGTCCCCATTAAAAACCCGTCCTCATGGATACACACAGCCGAATCTCATCCTCCGATACGAGTCAGCAAGACTCAACGCCAGCAATGGTCAGGAGGTAGTCATGTGTGGATTCTGATATTGCTAGAAACTTTTGTTTTGCGGGCTGGGGTGCCCTCTGCTACCACCTGCGTGCGCGGTAAGGTACAAAAGTACCGGAGATTCAGGTGGGAGGGAGGACTCAGAGTCTTCTTCCTGGTGAGTTGCGTTGGGATATGACTCATGGACTAATCAAGGCTGTGTAAGTACTCATCATGTCTAACTCCGTGCGCGGGTGGTACTAACTGAGGTTACACAGGGCTATGTTAACATGTAGCGAGTTGTCAAATCCCAAGCCCGCCGTACTTTTGGTACTGGTCGTTTGCGAAAATCTACACCGTAATTCTAGTTGGGCAAACATAGCGCGGTTGGAGGCATGTGTGTATCGCAAGATCTGGACACGTCTCGGAGCTTGACCGAAGAGACACTTGTTATACCGCAACTGGACCGGACACGGCAAGAGTACCGCTGCGGTGACAGCTGTCCCGCCCGCCGGATTCTCTCTTCCCTTCTCGATGTCGGGAGATTTGAATAATAATAGCTATATGCCTCTATCTGATCCTTCTGGAAGAAGGAAGCTAGAGTAAAGAGCACGTCATGTAAGTAGAGCACCCACGGAGGGCACCCACACCGAGACACACTCACGGAGATAGGCATGTGGAGGTAGGAAGGAGATATGGATCGGATCTTACACATATATGGGGGATGAAAGCCGTTCGTTTGTTGCAACTCTGTCTTCGGCCAAGGTCGACGGAGTCTAGGCTCAACCAGGCAGCATCACTCGTCCACCCCACCTCACCCCCCTTCCCCTCCATACTCCCCCCTCGCCTACCGCGCACCACAACCCATTTACGGCTGAACGACTGTCAGCCTTCCTTCGTGTCATGGACATCGTTCTCCGTGATGCGAGTGGTTGCATTTCAGTCATGCGCCCGGGCTGAAACTAATGCCACCCGGAGGTATGTGGTCTTCGGGATCTGTCCAACATATATAAAAGACATATTCTACCCTTCGGAAGTGGCAGCAATGACGCATTGAACGACAAACATGCTAAGTGATACAGGGAGGGTTAGTAAGTGTTGAGTCTGTCCTTATTCTTCGAACGAAAGGTACTAACATCTCTTGATAGGTAATAGTGGTGTACACATCCCCATCGGCAGTCAATCGAACTCCACAGAAGTCGGGACACGACGGACTGGTGCATAACTTGGCAAGAAGTGCACAGCCATAATTAATGTTGGCACGAACGACATTCACCAGAAATTTACCAAAACCGGAGAGACTCTGCAAGCAGTAAAGGCCAGCCGACGTTACTTGCCAGGTCTTTGAAGAACAAAACACGAAACTATGGTTGGTCTTTGGGGCTTCCTCGGCAGTGTCACAGAGTTAGCCATGCTCATTACCGACAGAAGCTTACCAGCCATCCCGAGCCGGTATCGTATTGTGCGAAGTTGAAGATCTCGATATCTCACAACCAGAGGAGACACGAAACTCTCCCCTCAGAGATGCAGACCACTCGCCAAAATCTTGAGTTGAGATCGTCAGGAAAGATGTGGAATTTATCTCGGGATCCTACCGCCATTAATGCTCGAATCAGTACGCAACGAAACAGCTTGAAACATAAGAAGGTTGAAGGAACGATTTGCAATGCGAGCTTGACTGCGTTCAAGCATACGTGTTCGGACGATCCCATTCCTTGGCTGCTCTCGTTCGATCGAGCCTCGCCAGCTCTTTCGCGTCCATGGACTACGCATCGTCTTCGAGTAAGCGGGAATGTTAAGGGGAGCGCGCCAGCACGGCCAAATCGAACGCGTGTCGATTCTTTGTATTATTTATTGTACTGGGGAACTAGGATGCGTGGAGATGGCGTGGCGGCGGCCGTACCACAGTACCGCCACAGTGCTGCTGCGGTCAGATATTTTACTAGTACACCACACAACGGCGCCAAATACCACATTAGAAGACGGTTTCATTAAGAGATTTGTGTGTACAGAGCTGGATCAAAAGGAACCATCTTACCTTCATAAGATTGACGTTGCGAATCATTCGGAAACCCAAAGGAAGGAATGCCGGAATTTAACTGCGCGTATTCCAGTCCAGCCAGCCATCGGTGGCTTAGATGTTTGTTTATATTCGCCACCATGAAGGAGTTTTAAAGGAGCTCAATGGCCTTTCTTCTCACATTGCTAAAATTTCTCACCATCAGTCAACAGTCATTATTGAGGGAAATACATACGACGAAAATGCGCACGCGCAGCACTCACTCGACGAGGCCCGGACGCCAATATTCCAAGCCGGGCTGCACACGGAAGTTCGCAGTGTACAGGGCTCGAAGGGAGCCGTCGAGCAGTGGACGCGCCTCGGGCCTATGTGTCGAAGGATAATAAAGTGGAAAAACGGTCGAGCAGGTCAGTCGCCCTAGCATAGTTGAGGGAGTGCAGCACCTAACGTATTTCATATGCAGGAAGAGTCGTTGGCCTGGTGAATGCGATGAGCAACGGCTGCCATGCTTGAGAACTCACTTAGCCCATCGAACGGGCCATCGGAAGTCTCCGATGTCGAAGTCGACCTCGAGGATGCTCAACTCACCTCAGTCGACCTTGCGGGGCTCAGCAAGCCCAGTCACCAGATCGCCGCCTTCTTCCTCCACAGCGGCACCGTCAGGAAAGGACGTTCGAAGCGCTCAAGGCATAATTCGAGTCATCCGGCCCCCGCCCTCGTAACAGCTCCGGTTGACGCGGTCACCAACGAATCCCCCAGCAAGGAATCCCAAACATCGTTGCGGAGACGCACAGACTGGCAATGCTTCGCTTGCGCGCACGACCCCGTCGACAAGACATGTTTCGGAGATTTTCTAATTTGGCGCAAGTCGCGTGGCTCGCTCGAGAATCTTCTAGCAACACCTGGGTCTCAGATGCGCCGTCAATCGGGGTGGACGAATCGATAAGCTTGGTGTCACTCTGTCAGAGGGTTGCTCATCCGTCAGTGCACCAGCCTCGCACTTTTTTCTCCATTGGAGCATCGGCGGAGCGACGAACCATGAGTCAAACGATTTGATTGCCCTACGAGGAGATTTTTCCGACATCACATTACATCTTCCAGCTGGTTGTGAAACTCGCTACTACCCGACTCTGTTTCTGCGACTCGCATATCGAAGATCCTCTGATGAGGTGGACCATGTGGACCCACCACAACTCGGTGACGCCAATGCGGAATATGATGGCAACGCCTAGTGAGTTTTTGTGTCCGGGTGCGGTGACTGAAGGGCGCATAGGATGGAGGGCGGGGGAGGGGGAGAGGGGAGGAAGACGGTGAGTATTGGGGCGGGATACAGCAGTGGCAGTAGTTGTGGGCTGCGGGCCCCAGGAGAGCCCGATCTGAATGATCGCGCTACCTGTCTTCTGTCAATCTGTATAGCAAAATCCGGTCAGCCGCCATGATGCCTTGTCATGACGCTATCCATGTACTAGTACATATCACTGCGCATCTTACTGTTTACTAATAACCAGAGCCCACTTTGTTCTCGGACTCCGGGGGTTGACGGCGCTTTCATTGTATCTGAAGTACCTCTGAACTTATCCGCGCTGGATGACTGCGCAGGAAACCATAGGTATCCAGATCACGAGCTACCCGACGGAGAGGTAATTCCCTTCCATATCATCGCAACCGACCGGAGCGCGGGCCCAGATCATGGCCTCCGGCGTAACGTCCTTAACAGGTGTAACTTGAATATGCACACTTGCTAGGAACGGCGCTGACTTCCCCCGCTTAAAACCAATTTGCATAGGGCACTGCTATACCATGTTATGCATATTGCTTCTCATGGTCGCCAGGTCTCCGCGAGCCCGTGAAGTGCGGGCGGCCGGAGGTTTCACTGCACCGAGACCGAAGTCATACCGTGGGCACTTGCTCATGGGCCTAATAGTTCCGTTTCAGCAGAAAATCCCCATTTTCCATCATCTTTCGTCATTCACAGCCACTTTTCTCTACTGTTTCGACTCGTTGTGTCACCGCGTTGGGCATCGGGGGTTTAGGGAATGGTGGGGGTTTTGGCGCGGCTCCCTGGCTTGGCTAGCCCTTGTCTGCCTAATTGATTCTCGTCCGCAACATCATTCGTCCACAGCTCTGCGCCGCCATTGAGAGGGGGGGACAGAACGTCTCCACGCCCACAACCCCAATGTCTCTACTAGCCGATCCCGCACACCGCCCCCGCCCCCCTCACCTCACCGCAGTGAAACTGCGGGTACAACATGCAACATGTACAAAACTACTTCCCCCCCTCCGACTCACTCTTACTGTCGGTCAGTAAATCTTGTATCTCTTCAGGAATAGTGCTTTGCTGACATCGCAGTAACGGCCAGGCAGGCACCGTCCTAAACCCCCGTCCGCGCACTCACTTGGTATTCCGCAGGTTCTAACTACAAGTCCCAGCCAGATGTCATCTTTCCTACCCTTGTCATCCTGTTTCCCGGGGTCACAGATGCCCGCACAAGCAGCCTTACAGCCAAACACCGGATAGCTACCGCTGCGGGATGAGTGATGCGGGCCCCTACTATCGGGACCCACGTCTCGAGTCCGCATCTCTCACGCACACCAGTTCTTACCACCCCAAAGAGCTACCAGTCTGGTCGAGTCATGGCTCTTGATTTTGCGAATCTAAACGTGGCGAAGGCGGGGTCCCTGACGTATGGGAGCTTCCCGTTCGCTGCCCGCGCTTTGCACTGGAAATATGACTGGCTCCAGGCCACAGAGCTCTGTTTGGCTGTGTTCACTCCCCGCGGGAGCACCAGCTACAGGTATCGGCCAAAGGTCCAGCGGGTGCGCCTTCGTACGAGGGATTCGAATATCCACCTGCTGGGACGACACCCCTGCTGGATCACGAACTACCGAGAGCATTCGTTCGCACCACATCGCTCTCATTCTCGAATGTTTGCGCGCTGAATCACCTCTGACGTTGGCGAACACTCGTGTCATGGGGTCCGGTAGTTTCTCATGAACACGGTTAATCCCGGATTGAGGAGGGCAGCGACGGTTGATGCCGCTATCAGAAGAGCCTGTAGCCTCTGCGCAACACCAAAGGGCATCCTCAATTCTCTTCACAGGCCTTGTTTGCGTCTGGTGGCTTAGAGTAGAGTACCTCTGACCCCCTTGGCGGGCTTTGTCGTTTCCTGAGGGTTTTCGCTTCAATCTCTGCTATTGCTCATACCGAAGCCTACCTGCGGACCAGTATAAGAATCCTCTGATCTGGCACTTTTATGAAAATTATTCTCACAGACTCACACGCATACACAGACACGCACACGCATACGCACCCGCACCCCCCAATCTCATCTCCAGCTCACTATTTGAGATTCACCAACAGCTCTACTATCAAAAGCACTTTGACTGCCAGCTCGAATACCCAAAGCTCCCCAACCATCTTCAGCGCTCCATCTTCATTTTAGACATCCTTTCCAGACCCACCGCAACTTTCCGCAACATGTCGTCTGTTTGGTACTGTGTAAGTCCTCCAGTTCACTATCCTGCTTTCTCGAATACCTTCTGACTTCTTTGTAGCCTCGCTGTGGCTTCGGTCCTCTGAATCCGACCATTGATGCGGCGTGTGCCAACTGTGGGTGGTACCCTGGCCAGCCCAAGCGGCATACTGTCGAGTTCGAGGTCCATACCGACCACGAGCACATCAA
Organism: Tricharina praecox; assembly: GCF_024521635.1. Lineage (NCBI taxonomy): Eukaryota > Fungi > Ascomycota > Pezizomycetes > Pezizales > Pyronemataceae > Tricharina > Tricharina praecox. The sequence continues at coordinate 3,019,490 of NW_026250403.1, forward strand.
CGAACTTGCGGAGTCTTCCTTATGCTCCTATTCGTCAATTGCTTCATATTCGACTACTCAGCAAACGTCCCTAAACGACGCACTCTGCGAGTCGTTAGAGACGCAAATATCGACATATCTACGTTCTTAGAATGTTTATTTGCTTCCCCTGAGCCTTCATCCGTCCATTCGACAGATATATGACTCAGCGATGTGTTTCCTCCGGAGTTTAGCGATCTAGAAGGGATAAATTGGTCATTTGGCCATGGACCGGCGTTTTTTTTTTCCTTTCGTTTCATGTTCCTTTGTACCGGCGCGATTCGACCATACACGACGGTTTCTGTCATCCCTCTCTCCAATCAGTTGCATGCCTTCGACTTCAGCCGTATCATTATTGGATGGTACGGTGGGCGACTGGTTACACTAGGCCCGGCCTCCGTCACTCGATAATCCTTTTCCACGGATGCTGTGCCTAGCTGATTCTTTCTTTGGTTCTCTTTTCCTTTGATCGCCTCTCATGTTTTTCTTCTTTCCGTATTTCCTGTTGATCCTTGGGTGGTTCCTTCCGGTCCATTCCTGTGGTTCTTGTGGAAGCCAGCAGTGGCAGCATACTCGGACTATTTGCGGCCGCAATATTTCTAGGTGTGCCCAACAATATTCACAGGATCGGACCGACCAGGCTGTGTTACTCGACCCATCCACCAGGATACTGGGATTTACGCTTTGCTTTTTGTCGCCGGTTAGAATGTGTTTTTTTTCTCTTTGCTCTTGTATCTGTTCTATTTCTATATCAGTCATTACTCCTATTGCCCCTTTTCATTCTTATTTCGTCACTAGATCTTTGGGCTACAGCTTTGGTTTTTTTCTCCTTTGTTCTTATATTACATGGATCGATCGTTTGGGAATACACGGATGCCGCGAGGCCCATATCCATTCCACATAAGCTGTTCGACGCTTCTCCTGTGCCCGTGGTGATTTTTCTCTCGTTCCAGTGCTCAATGCTTTGAAGCGCAGTTCTCAGTGCGTGCGTAAACCGCAAGTCCCAGACATGCATGACGACAGAGGCGAGTATGAATTCATGAGGGAGCCTTGAGGTCGGTTGTGCAACCACTGTTGCCTGTGCCTGTGCCAAGTGCCTAGTGTAGACCATCCTCCATCCCCACTGAATTCCAAACTTCTTCCCCTTTCATGTCTTCCCCTCGATCTTTCAGGGGATTTACTATTTACTCGAATGAACGCTATTTACCAGGAACGGCTTTGAAGCGGCTGGAAGAAGTGATGGATAGTTAGGGCGGATTACTGTCACTGATGGTGCTCACACCCCCGAGTAAACTCGGTGCTCACCTCACCACCACCACCACCACCACCACCACCACCACCATCATCATCGCACTACTGTTGCTGTCGTGTATGTGCAGTGGCGAACAGTGCCCTGTGGGAGTGCAACGTGCCACAGGCCAGGTTCCGGTTGTTTTTGGGTTATGATTTTTTGATGTTTCCGATGTTCGGGTGCATGACACATGGTCTGGCCATGCAGCATCAATTTAGGGCTGCGAGGTTGGGCCTATAGGAGCCTGGTAATCAGGATTCAGAACTGGGTGGCGAACTCAAATTTGAGGCGAGCTTCCGGACGAGAAGGGCGGCCGCCGGCCGGCGAGTCGTTGACCGCAATTCCTAGCCGCGTATGTGTGTGCATACTGACTTGAGCATTTCCGTATTATCCACCCAATCAACTGACCAACTAGCTAGCTAGCTAAACAATGCAGGCGTGTCCTTTTTTCCGGATGGTTGGCTGGTAGACCACCGTGCTTTGTCGCCATAAATAAGCACCATACGCGGGAACATCCGTAGGTATGTATGCATACTCACCTCAGTATGTAGGCAGATCTCATATCATGCTGTGTCCTTGTAGTGTTCCTGCATCACTACCCACGGCTGCTGTCTTTGATGACATTGACTGCATCAATACATCATACCGCTAAATGAATCTTTGGATATAACTGAGCCATCGGATATTTCAGGAGTATAGGTAGGTAGACTCGACGACAAGGTGATACGGCGGTGAGAATGCGCACACTGCTCCAGTATGTCGCTCGTAATCCGTATGAATGTACATACTTGGTTACTGTGTCTACTGCACATAGTGAGTGACTGACGTACGAATGGCCATAGGTAGAGTAGGTATGTTCCTGCATCACCAGCCACGGCTGCCGTCTTCGATGACATTGACTGCATCAATACATCATACCGCTAGTTGAACAATTGGATATAACTGGGCCATCGGATAAATTTCAGGAGTATGTAGAAGTAGGCTCGACGACCAGGTGATACGGCGGTGAGAATGCGCACACCGCTCCAGTATACTGCTCATAATCCGTATGTACTGTACATACTTGGTTACTGTATCTACTGCACACAGTGAGTGACGTGCGAATGGCCATAGGTTGGTGGGTAAAGAGGTACTCACAATTTAGTTACCGACTACTAGTATGTAAGAAACGGATGATTCCGAGACGCACATCCACCCAACCAAGGCGCGATGCGTGCAGGTCCACTCGCGGTCCAGGTCACTCGCCTCAAAAATCCGGTCCGGTCAAGCCTCAGGGGGTCCGATTTTCCGGCAGGTCCACGCATCTGCAGCCTTGCGAGGCGAAAGTTGAAATTGGGGCTCGCCCACCCAGCGCATGCGCACATCGCATCGGTGCATGTACATGTGCATGTGCACTGCTGCAGCGCCGGCGCGCGTGCGCGGAGCCCCATGTGGGCTGGGCGGGGGGATCACACCGGTAACATGTATGCAGCCCTGAAAATGCCCACAGTGCGGTGCAATCGCCCGCCCACGCACCGGCGAACCCCCTTTACCCGTGCGGGGTGGGGCGGGCGGGGGAGGGCTAGATACATGGAGTACGCCGCCTGGTTGGTTCGAGTGATGGTGCAGCACCGGCCGCATATGTGTGGGTGTGCCACGGATAAATGCCCGTCGATCGCAGCCAATAGCGCGTGCATCGGATGTCTGCGCTAGTTACTGTACTCTAGACGTGGTGGTGGTTATTCAGCTGACGTACGCGGCTGCGGCTGCGGCCGCGGCTGTGATCACGGAGAAATGAGGTGGGATAAAATCACGGATTCGGCGTTGCACTTTGAAACCGCCGGCGCGGACGGGGCTCCGGATGTCGACCCCGTCCCGAGCTCGGGGCCGGGGCTTCATCCAAACTCACTCTGGTGCTTCCCCTGTTTTTTTTGTTTTTGTTCGTTCATCCGACATCTCCCACTCAAAGAGCTGCCCGTCTTCAGGACATTGCAGCTCCACGTATCTGTATGATTTGTATATGCCCTTTGAACCCGCCGGCGCGGACAGGCACCGGATGTCGACCCCGCCCCCAGCCTCCGGCCCGAGCTCGAAGCCGGGGCTTCATTCAAACTCACTCTGGTGCCTCCGCTGTTTTTTGTTTTTATTCGTTCATCCGACCGTATCTCCCACGTGGAGAGCTACCCATCTCCAGGACATTTCCATGTATGTATGAGGTATAAAACTACACGTATCTATCATATGCCCTACGAGAAGCTCGAATTTCCGAATTTCCTCTCCGTATCCTTCGGAAGTTACATATGCACAGACTATCACCAACGCGGCCAGCAGCGCCGAGCCGAGACACGCACTACCGATGTAGCGACCTCCGAAGTGACATGCCCGTGGGTCAGTCAAGATTATGATACAAAAAAATGAAACAAAATAAAAGAAAGACACCAGGTCCGACGACGAAGACATGTCTGGTGTCGGAGCTACCGATCGGTCGGTGTCGCGATTCCCGAGTGACGGCGGGGCTGAGCGGAGCGGGCATAGATTTAGCCGGAGCGGGGGCGGGCATGGGTTCAGTGGCTAGGGCTGTTGGTGGGGGTCAACGAGTCGATTCGTATGTACTCGCATCGTGTTCGTGATTTAGAGATTGGCATAGTTAATACTTGTTATCTATGCCACCATGCTATGTACCTATGTGGGATACGGCGTATCCGAGACGAGACATGTCGTCCGAAGGCTGAAGGCTGAAGCAAAGACTCCATGCGGAGCGCAGCGAGAAAGCAAAACAGTACAGCAAACACTCTTACTTCTCCAAGGATCCGGGGATCGATGAAAATGAAGATGAAGTCGAAAGCCGCGGCTGACGACCACATGGCGATAGTTACCCAGGTGGCAGGTATGCATCCATCATGCGCCCACTCAGTTCTCCAGGCCGAGACTCGGGAGACCCCCACGACACCGAACGGGTTCCCAACCCAGCTTGTATGCAGGGCCGGGGCGCCGCCGGTCAAATTTGTCCGCACCCGGGACAGACTACGAAGAGTACATATCACTATGAACCAGCCAGCCAGCGAGCGGGCAAGCGGGCCCATTCGCGTGAGCGTCCACCCGGCAGATGCAGAATACCATACCCCACCGCCCTATACCTACCAAGCTAGCCACTACTACTACCACACCGCAGAAAAGAAAGCAAAGTAATCACCACCACCGCCCTGCCAAGAAGTAATTAGAGTAATAACCACCGATAGGTAATTATGCCTCAGCCTCGGCCGCTGCAGCCGGACCTCGCACCTCGCACTGCAGAATAGGTATGTAGATTTCCATAGTAGATTGCCGTGTCTACTCTCGGAGCAACGCTCTGGGCACCGGCGGCTCTCGGCGACGGCCTCGACGTGGAGGATGCGGATTTACTATCCTGCCTATCATAGTAGTATCATAGTAGTACATCTAAACTCGAACCTCCATAAAAGACGTGGTCCAGTTTCTGGGTCAGTACCGGAAAATATGCACCAGGAAAACAACGAATGTCCGTGCGCACTGCGCTGTTGGAAGCCGCCATATCTAGTAGAGCGCCGATGCACGGACAGATCGGATCTTGTACGGAAATATGTTGAGTAACCGAGAGATTTGGACATCCCCCCACTCCCCCTTTGGCTCCTTAGGAGGGCGAACGTAGTTTACTACCTATTCTATGGTATAGAAAGTAGATAGTATGTACAGTATGTACCTATTGCAATTTGCACCACGACTAACCGGTGGCGTACCTACCTATATGTACCGGTATAGGTAGTAGAGGAGAGTAGTTAACGACCAGTTATCCAGACCGAACCAGCACAGTCCACTGTCTTTGGGAGTGCAGAATCAGATGGGAAACCTTCAGACTCCCTTGGGGCTTCTCCATCTGCATCCGCAACTGTACTGTACTCTGCACATGTAGGTATGTAATCGGCGTGGGTTCTCTAAATACTAGTAGCTTACGACAGTAGTGTATGTATCATATGTACGCACGGAAAAAGTCCCTAGAAAGATAAACTGGGGAAGGGAGAGAGGAGGTACATAGGGCACGACCCAAGGCCGTGTTGCCGGACCCCGATCTCGCTCGCTCGGTAGTTACTTCATCCACCATCTACCTTGTACTCGAGTACACGCGACTCAACTCATCGGGAATCGGCGGTGTTTCTTTAGGTAGGTATATGTGCTGGCAACCCCCCACGTCCCACGTCTTGAAGAACTGTGGATCGAAATGAAATGATCTTTCACGATCGAAACCGGGGAATCGGTGAATCGGGGGCGTGGGGGGAGGAGGGCTGTATTCTAGGGTAGTATGTACTCACTCAGAATCGTGTGTCGGATACATCATCCGGTCGAGCGTGAGACAAATCTCCGTCTGTCTCTGCGTCTGTGTATATGCTCAGATACCTAGGTGACTACTTGCTTATGTATGCTGACAATTTTCTTACTATTTATCATACTAGTACTGACGATGGTTCTCGGAGAGAGCTATGTATCGGCCAATGGGAGAGTTTCTGGGTAGATACACTGGTACAGGGCTGCATACTAGTAAATATCAAAAAGTAATCCGACCCCGGAGCCTGAAACTCCGTAATCAGCCTCGCCCCCAACGAAGACATCTCCTGTCTATGTACACGGACTCACGTCTTGGGATCGGAGGAGACTCGACAGGAATTCCTGCTGCGAAACCCTCACCGCTCTGGCGCAAAGACTCGGGCACCGATTATTTCTACATCCCCTAACATCTTCAAAGTGACGACCCCCCACGCTCAGATAGATATCTATATGTACCAGGTACGTATCGATCTTGCTTAGACGTAACTACATACGGTACTACATACTGGTAAATTATGCGCAGCGCAACGCGACGCGGATCGTACGCCAGTAACTATCGACGGCGTCAGATCGCACACTGCACTTCACTTCACTTATTCGTTAAACCTCCGCCCTCCTCCTATGATATGTCACTATGGACTAATCAGTAGTGAGAAGGAGGAGTGGATTATGCCGATGAAATGTTTCTTTCCTTTCTTTCTTTCTTTCTTCTTCTTCTCTTTTCCTTTTCCTTTTTCTGGTTTGTTTGTTTATTTGTTTTTTCGCACGCCCTATTACGGAGACCCCCAAGGAACAGCCTGGCTAGGCTCGGATTGTCCGGGCGTCAGTCACGGACAATTCGAGCTCAGCCAGGCTCAAAGCTCGAAGAAGTTGTTAATATTGATGTTGATGTTGGTTGTGGGAAGCCTGAACCTGCGTCTGAGTCGTCGGAGTCTCTGGCTTTCCGCTTTCTGCCGGGGCGCTGGCGCTCAATCACAGGCACCCAATCACTGCGAGACGGCAACGTTCCGAGATTCGTGAATCGTGCTCCGGCCAATGGGAGATCTTGCACCGCCACCGACGCACTACACCGCTGCACCGCTGCACCCGCCAGTAGTTACATACTGGGTTACATACATACTGGGAGGACGATCGCCAGAAACTCAACTCAGCTTGGTGTCAGCTGTCACTTCGGACCCGGACGTCGACTTGGACTCTACTAGGTAGTAAACTAGTAGAGTACGGTGATGGGGCGGTGCCCTCGCCCGTGAGGTGAACCCTTGACGACGACGACGTGGAAGGCGCTGTAACTTATCAGTTATCGATCAGGAGAGATCCACTGCGTAGGTATGGTGCAACATGGGTGTTGAGTTGGAGCTTTCCGAACAGCGGCGTTTGTTGTTGGAACTTGGAACTTCGTGGTGGCACTGGTGGGCTCGGTGCTGTTGGATGTTCCAGACGCACAGAAAGACGAGACGAACTGCGGATGCGGCTGGCCAATAGGTGGGGAGAGTCAAATGTTGGCCAAGCGATAGAGGGGAGGAGGAAGAGGAGGAGAAAAGAAACATAGCGAGTTACCGTTGGTTTCGAGTAGGAGGAGGAGGAAAATGAAGAGGAGGAGGAAAGAAACACAGCAAGCCATAGGTAGTACGCCGGTTGGTTTCGGTTTCCCAGAAGCAACTCTACACCCAGTATGCAATATCGGATGGAACGACCGAGAGAAGAAAGCCAGAAGAAAGCCAGAAGGATCTAGAGTATCTAGAGTACCGTATCTACCGGTAATTAAGATGATAACTATCCGCATCCGTCCCACCGGTACGCAGGCGGCAGAGGCTCAGAGCACCTGGTCCTGTTGGTTTAACCGTTCCGGCGATACTATGTATACCTGGATGGACCATGTAGTTGTATGTACTACTCCACTCCCTTCCACTCCCCTCCGCCCCCCTCCATGTATGTGTGTATGTGCGCACAACACACGTGCGCGGCAGAGCCCGAACCTATCCACGAATGACGCTTCCGTCATATCATAGTACCGTCGTACGATTTGACCGCATCGACACTTCCCGGGCTCGGGCTCGGGAGGGAGGGAAGGTGGGAAGACCTGCTTAAACTGGAGTGTGACCTGGGTATGTGTGTAGAGAAGACAAGACAAGGAAAGGGAAACGCCGCATCTTGCTTGCCGCTTGCTAGGATCATCCAGCTCCTACCCAGCTCTCCGGAGTCCGCGGTGCGATTGATGTGGAACTGTGGCCGGGATCACTTCATTTCGACGGGCCAGCCAATCCGATCGCCTGGGAGGGGATTAGTTAGTAGTATCCGAGAAGCTGGGACGTTGGAAGTCACATGAGAAATGGGGGTGTGGGTGGAGGGGTGGATGGTTGTTGTTGTATGTTGTTGTTGTATGTAGAGTCTCCATAGTACTCCGCACTGCGCAGAGAGGGGTTCACGCACTCTGGCCCTGGGTCTCTGGCGGCTAGCATATGTACCGTGGATTATGGATGCGAGCGACTCGACTCGGCGGAGAACGTTGGAACATGGAACTTGCGGGAGGGTGTACTTGCTGGTTTCGAATATCTCGATCGATATTCTGTTTTTTTCTTCTTTCCTTTCCTCCGCTTCGGCGTCAGTGCTCCGTGCTCTGCGGCCGAACTTTGGAACGTTGGAACTTGGAAGGCTTTTTGTTTCGTTTTGTCATCCGCATGCAGGAGATATGTATACTACGGTGCTCTATTCCATGTGCCCCAGGCTCCAGACTCCAGATGGAATCGCATCGCATGATACCTAGTCTGGACTCTGGACTGCTGGACTTCTGGACTCTGGATTCTGGAACGACGAGATAACGGGCACTCGTGCTCCATACAAACCAGGTATTTATGTACTGCCTAGGTAAGTCGACTTTGCGTCCGTCTTGTACATACCGGACGGGGTCGCTCTGGATTCTGGAAGCCCCGAAGCCTCTACTGAGTATTCTAGAGCAGACTCGGCACAGTAGGAGGTAGGTATCCGTCTGTAGCTATCCGATCTGTTTCCATATCAGAGCACAGAGAGGAGAGAATCGTACACAGCAACTACCAATACCCAGCACATACGGCCTCAATGCCTCACCTCACGGCCCAGGCATCCCCCCGTCCCCGTTGACCAGATCTGACTTTCTTTTCGGAAGCAACATACCTAGCCAAGTACCAGTACTTAGATGGGCATGCGCATCCCCGCCGCTCCAGGCCACATATCAGATTTTGCTACAATTCCCATGTTCGAAACCCCGACACCTGTTTTTTTCTTTCCTTTTGCGATTGCAGGGTTTTGCCGATCGCAACAAGAAACCCAACCCAGGGATGGCTTTGGTTTGGTTTGGTTTGGTTTGGTCTGGTTTGGTCTGGTTTGCTAGGAAGGTACCGTAGGTATGTACCGCTACCATAAAAAAGGTCGGGAGGGCCGTTGCAGGGGAAGGATGGAACCTTGGAGGAAGATGAGGAAGGAAGAGGGGGAGTGAGAGCGCGAAAATGGAGGGGGACGGAGGGAGGGAATTTGCAAAGGAAGGGAAGATTGGAGGACGGGAGGACTGAGGACTGAGAGAGGAACGGAGGAAAGGAGATTCTGTTTTGTTTCGGTTTCTTCGTTTTTTCTTCTTTCTTTTCGGATTGCGGCCTTCGCTCTGCCCCACGCCGTCGACGGTCATCGACGACGTCCTCCTCGCGTCCGCCTGCGTACAAGCCCGTTCGCTAACTAACTTCCGCCGCCATCGCCATCACCACCAACAACAACCAACCTTTGGGCTTGTCTCTCAGTCTCTGGGCTTTTTTCATGTACTTTCTTGACGGCCCAATAATCAACGCGAATCCGTGCGTCGCATATGTATGCGAATTGCGATGTGGCTGCTTCTGTCTGTAGAGTACTCTAGCTGGCGCTGCACGCCCAATGCACACTGATCGCACATGCAGCGGCACCGGTTGACACGGGTAGGCGTGAAGATGAAGAAGGACAAGACGACGACTGCATACCCCCCCTCCCCCGCTCATGGGTGCGCTCCTCTGCACCCAATTGCAGGTGTCCATCGTGCAGCGGATATGGCTGGCTTCTGCAGAGATCTTCTTGTTAGTTGGTGTTTACTCACGACAGTACATAATTGTTGTCTGACAGAATCGGATCCACCGCCTGTGGGGTTTCGTCATCGGAACGGGAGAGTCTGCACTGTGCAGTCTGGGCGAGGCTGATTCCTCCACAGTCGCATAGACATGCAGTTGGAGTGTGTATCATGGTATGTATGGTAGGCCAAGGACATCCCACTACAACACCTCAACATCACAGCACCGCCACCACCTCCACCACCACCACCATTGGCCACCGCCAACGGAGAACCAATAACCATCCACTCCCCGGAGCAGACAAGGCTGCAACTACTCTGGAATCAGCACACAGACGCACCCACAGCGGAGAGAAAGCTGCTCAGGAAAGCGTTTGCAAGCCGGAGCTGGCGGACCGCTGCATTCGGAGATATGTACCAGACATCTTGCCTTCACACACACCCCGTGTCCGTCTTATTCGTTGCGTGCAGCCGGCCAGCATGTAGTTATGTAGCCAAGTATTTCCTATACCTAGTATACTTATACCTACTCGCTGTGTCGAGAGATTGAGGCGCAGCCGGTCCGGAGCCTTGTCGGATCTCACTTCTCACTTCTCACTCAACTCCACACCACCACCACCACCACCCACTGCCGCCGCCGCCATAGGAGATGCTGGATTCGATGTGTGGTATAAACCGCCCAGGAAACCCCCTGCTGTCCGCTGGCACCGACCCTCCGAAAGCGGACGGATGTAAGACACTCGCCGTGTCTCTGTGTGTGCAGGTTGGACCGTGATGAAGATGACGGTATGTGTATGGCTGCGGGGGTGTGTGTGTATGTGTGTATGTGTGTGAGTTTGTGAGAGAGTGTGTGTATGTATTCAGTGCTGCAGGGCAGAGTCCAGACAGACAGAGTCGCTCCGCCGCGGCACCAGAGCGGAGGGATATGCCAGTCAGTCCAGCCCGCAAGGAACGACGGCGACGACGACAATAACGCCGTCTCTCGCCTAAGGCAGGCTCGGGGATTGACATTAGGGATGTTTCAGCAAGGTATGCTGTCAGAGGGTCTCCGCTACGGCGTAGCTGCTGCGCGGTGCGGGTTAGAAGGAACGGATGGGGATGGGGGAGAACAAGAGGGGGTGGTGGTGGAAGCAAAGAAGCTTATGGCTGACTATAAAGAGGGTCTGCCCAGCGACTCGGAATCTCCCCCCTCTACTACTAGAACTCTATACAGCACCTCAATCGTCAGCAGCAAACAGCAAGCAGCAAGCAGCAGAGCAGTTTCTTGGTGAAGCGGCCCCGACAAAGTTTGAACGAGGTCCAGTCCAAGTTTCGCCCCCAATCCAAATCGACTCGTTCGTCACATCGACCATTTTGACGGCAGTCGTCTATCCTCAAACCTCAACCCCAACCCGCAACCCCTGCGCATCGAACAGAATTCCGCAGACACACACACAAAAAAATCAAAGGGTACGTGTGACAGCTCCTCAGAGCAGCCACCATGCACGGAAGAGAACCGAGGGCTCGAACAGCATTTCTTTTCACCGCTAAAGAGAAAGAAAACGCACACCGCCCTTCCCCTCCTGGTCGAGAAACCAATTTGTATAGGACGGTAGCTAATCGATCACGTAACCCGCAGCACCGTCGCTAAGGCAAACAAAAAAAGGAAAAAAAGAAAAGGAAAGAAAAAAGAAAAACACAAACGAGCCACGTTTTTGGCGTCGAGTGTTGGTTCCTGCTTAGGGATTAGCCGCAAAGGTAGATCTCACCGACTCTGTGTGTCAACCATCAAGATGAGGACCTAAGAACCTGTCCAAGACGGGGCTGTCGCCCGCCAGCGCCCTGGAGGGGCTTTAATTGTCGCTTGGGAACGGGGACAGGCCCCGATGACGTCCTGCATTTCCGTTCACCTTTGAGGCTCTCTAAGGCGGACGGAGATTGGAAGTCCTGCAAATTTGCAAATTTGCAAACATTCACAGACTTGTGTAAATAATACATACCGAACCTGGGCTGACGGATGTTTATTTAAGACGCAACGACCAGTTCCGATTACTGCTGTTTGAATTCCGGCGCCACTCTATTCGCTACCACTGTCAGCATAACTATCACCAGCCATCAACCCCTCGGAGTCTCTCGATCCTAGCATATTATCACCAGCTATCAACCCCGAATCTCGAGCCGATCCTACATACTAGCATACCTACCTACAGCACAAGCACTCGCATCCCCCCACCCCCGCCCCCCACTCCGGCAAATCCCATATCCGAAAAACAAAGCTCAGGATGGTCCGAGTCCGCCGGTGGATGTGTTGCAAATGCGGCAACTCATGGATGGTCGTAAAAGACTCCGACGACGCAAACATCTGCTCGTACAGCGAGTGCCAGCACGAGCGATGCACGGGTTGCACCACCGTCATGATGAACGTGCCCATGGATCCCGCCGGCATCACCCCCATATGCAGGCCCATACCGGACCAGATTCACCTTCCCCAACATCATCATCAAAATGAAGACGACGAGGAGGACGTGGAGGAACGGCCGTCAATACACCTCCCCACCACCCGGCCCAGAGTCTCGCACATGCCGCACGCCGATGACGGTGCCGAAGCAACGATACCCCACGGGCCGAGTCCGACCAGCCGGGTCTGCGGAGATCACGATCTGCAGGCACGGGGCTAAAGAAGAAGATGTATAGATACATTGTCCTGAAGGTCTCTGTGTTTTTTTTCCTATGGTTATGTGCAGGGGGTTTCTTGGGAGTTTCTTTTTTTATTTATCGAAACGGATCTGGCGCATATCAAACAGGTTATATCGTTTTGTTTTATTTTTTGTTTGTTTCGGGGACAGCAGAGATATGTGTATTATTTCGGGGAAAGGAAGGAGAGATATGTATTTTATCGTAGCTTCCTCAGCTACGGACGGCACTGCATTGGATGGGCATTGGGCGGGAGGGTGGACAAATACCATACTACCTTTTTATCTACATATCACTCATATCACTCATATCATTCCCGGTCCCACAAAATTTAAACTACATATCTCGGCAATGCTTTCCTTTTCATAATTCGAATCGCCTTCCGTCACCCGTGTCCAAAATCCGGATATCGATCGATCGATCGACAGGCACAGGCACGGTTTTGTAGAGTACCTAAGCATCACATTCGTCAATCATTCCAGAATCCAAAGCAGGTTCCATTCTTTCCCCTCCCGTCCACGAAGTCCACGCTATGGCCACGTTCCTCGACTTCTTTGTGCACAATGTACATTAGAACGTCTATATACGTCTATCCTGATTCCTAAGTTCTATGCAAGTTCTAAGTAATGTCGCTACCTGTAACGAGGAATTGCACATTGCCCACTGCAAGTCTGCAACGGCCACTGGTCCCCGTTATAGCTTATGCAGGTCACCTCCCGGTCGCCCCATGGTCCATGTTCGAAATTAAACCTTCTTCTGGTCAGTCGGCTAGGTGCTGCAGGTTCAGGCCCAGGTGCAGGTGCAGATGCTGATGCTGCGGCGGCCAGGGACGTGCATACCGAGGTGCATACCGAGGATGCGGGGTCGCGGCGGGCACGGATCGTCACTCGGTACAGAAGTGTCCTTGGAGAGGGGGGGGTTTCGTTCCAAGATGGGAATGGAGGCGCGATCTACTAGCAGATACCAACGTCCCTGTCGGATGCCACGAGGCAAGAAAGGAAGGAAGGAAGGAAGGAAGGAAGGAAGAAATAAAGAAAGGAACACAGCCAGGTAGGCTGTTGATGTGCGCATGCGGACCAACTTCTCGTATGTACATAGACTATTGTAACGCAAGGCTTGGAGAACAGCGAACTTAGCCATGGGCCGTGTGTTGCGCACACACACTCGCAAGGCTTTGAGTGTTTGCGGTTCCTATCACCCGTACCAGCCGCACTGCGGATGACCTGCGGTACTAGTGGATCACAGCCTCGTGGTTGATACTACGGAGCCTACGGGCCTACGGCTGCGCAAAACTTCGTCGACACCGTGGGGCAATATATAAGCTGTAATCCGCCGTGCATGGCGCCGAGGGTAGGAACGTGGTGGAACGGTGAACCGATGTTCGGAGAGCGAGCTGTGCATGCATGCCCCAACGGATCTCTAGGGTTACATACTGTCTCGGGGGTATAGATGAGCTGAGAATTAAGTTATCGTGTCGTTCTGTCTCGAGTCCCACAGGCTCGGAAGCACAATTCAATTCATCGACAAAAGATTTTCGACATGAGCGGGGAATCGTAATTAAATTTTACATACAAGTACTATATAGCGTATAAATCCATCCTCGTACACCATCGTCATGCGTTCTTACATAGCGTGCATACATGCCTTCATCAAGCGTTTACATAGCTTTCACCGCCGAGCTTCTCTCCGCCAGCTGGCGCTCCAATCTCGACACCACCACGAGCGTCCGCTCCTTATCCTTCTTCCCCGAGTCATCCCCCCAGATCTCGTCCATGTCCTCGAGCGAGCGGCCACAGGTCTCGGGCACGACGAACCAAGTCCACACGCCAGAGAGCAGCGAAAACACCGCAAAGAAAACGAACGCACCATAAGCAGAGTGCTGGACTAGTGGCGGGGTGATGAGACCGATGATGCTATTACATTTACGTCAGTGGCGGCGGGGGGCAGTGGAATAGGGCGAGGACGAACAAGTTATTAAACCAGTTTGAGCAGGTGGCTAGTGCAACGCCCTTTGCGCGCAGGGTGGAGTTGAAGAGCTCTGCTGGCATCGCCCAAGCGACGGGGCCCCAACTGAGGCCGAAGGCGACCATGTACACGAAAATGAAGGAGATCCCGGCCCAGGCGGCGCCCTTGTTCTGTTCCCATTCTCCTTGGTACGTGCCGATTACGGCTGCGACGATCACGTGGCAGATGAACATTGCTGCTGAACCCCAGAGGAGGAGAGGTCGACGTCCGACGCGGTCCATCAGGAAGATGGCTGGAGTCACTCCGACAAGCTCTGCGAAATGTTAGTCGTCGAGTGCTGCAAAAGAAGTAGATATGACGCACGCAGTATGTTCATGACACCGGACATGTTGAGTTGCATCTCGTAGTCGAGCCCGAGAGATTCAAACAGTGAGGGGCCATAGTCTGTCCAATCATTAGAAGTTGCCATCAAGACACACGCAGAAAAACATACAGATCATCGCGTTGATTCCGACGAGCTGTTGGAAAAGCATCAATCCCATTCCTAATAATCATTAGCCATCGACAGGTTTCGTCCTGCCACACACACACGTGAAACTCACCAACTAACGTGCGCTTATAGCTATTCTTGCGGAATGTGTCCGCCCAGCTAACGAGCTCAAGTTTCAAACCGGCGATGGTACTAGTGTCGGCCACAAGGTTGGGGTGGCGCTCGGCCTGAACCTCCTTCTGCACTGCCGCCTCCGCGCGGACCTCTATCCACTCGGCTATAACACGCTCATCCGTCTCGGGCAGCTGCCGCAGTCTCACCAGAGTCTTGAGTGCCTCTTCGTCGCGGCCTTGCGCAGCGAGCCAACGGGGCGAGAACGGCAATATCTTCATAAAGGCGCAGAGAACAATAGCTGGGAAAAGCTGGAGAAGGAACGGGAGTCGCCATGACCAATCGCTGACGATAAACCGGGTACCGTAGGTGATGTAGAACGCGACGATGATTCCAAAGACGATGCTCCATTCCTCCAAAACCAGCAACGAACCACGCACGTTTGGAGGCGATATTTCCGAGATGTAGAGGGGCGCCACCATGGACAAGGTACCGATTCCAATTCCGCCTGAGGGGCAATTGCACGTCAGTAAGCAAGGTCGGATGCTGCACTACATGAGCCACTTACCAACGGTACGGCCGATGACAAGCATGGCGTATGTCACGGAACCTGTCTGGATCGCACTGCCAATCAGGAACCAGATGAACCCCACGAACATCGCATATTTCCTCGAAAGTCTATCGGCTAGAAACCCTGCCTGTGCTGCGCCCAACAGTGCGCCGAGCTGCAACATGGCGGTCATCAACCCTTTCCAGAAGCCTGCCGAAGAATTCCGGTTCGCATCGATCCTCGGAAACATGTCGTTGAAGTGATCCATCGTCAACGTGATCGATATCACGCCCTGGTCGTAGCCTATAGAAGCATCAGCCGGAAGCGCACCCCAAATGCCTGCTGACGGGAGAATGTACCGAACAGGAAGCCACCCATCGCGGCAAAGACCGCGCATCTTACGACGAATCCCGATTGAAGCAGACCCTTCAATCCTGCCGGGCCGTACGACCTGGCAAGCGCCTCCGGATCCTTCGCAAGTTCCGTTGTTCGTGCTACTTCGTAATGGGTAATAGGTAGCTCCGACGGTGTGCCGCACCCAGGTTCGATTTTTTCTTCCATCACGTAGACGTGGACGATATTCTCGGGAACGAAGAGCTAGGTAGATCCGGACGTGTGTTCTATGATGGTCTCGGATACGTCAGTACAAAGTGTTCAGCAACGCTGCTATGGTGATACGTACGTCTTAACGTCACTGGGAGAGGAAACAATACGTGCGTAAACTCATGAGGGTATCACGAAACCTCCAAACAGCTGCAGAGAATGATTGCAGGCGAACTGCTTCTGACACGGAAAAAGGGGGACGGCCTCCGGCCAACCGGAGGTGGCTAACCACCTTTTTAAGTAGAGTACGATCTCCCGCATGGCCGTTCCCACTGCACGCGACAGCCTCTCTGCAAACTAGAAAATACCTGGTCTAGATTGAGATTTCTAGGTTCAAGTTCACGTTCAAGGTTGCGCGCAACGCTATCAGCCCATATCCATGCCTAGCATGTCGAAACTCTGCGCGGGCGGGAGCTGCGGTCAACCCCATGGAGAAGTTTGTTCTCTGATGTTTGGTTTCCGTATGTATGAGGTATGTCGTGCATGCGGTGTTTCGTTACAGGAAAACCATGGTTCCTCGAGCTCTTTGAAGAAGGTGGATGGAACACAAATATATCGATTGGCACATATCGAGAACCGACGAGGTCCCCATGCACGATGATGCCAAAGTCGGCAGAAAACGCCGACGTTCGCGCTTTTTCTCCGTGGCCGTCTGACTTGTCCCTAATGGGTTAGACCATGGAAATAAAAAGCGGTTAGACAACCACAAGCCACCATCTGGCGTCTGCAGGGCCGTTAACGATCGGCGGAGAATTACTGTCCGTTCTCGAGGATTATCGAGGCGAAATGCGAAATGTCTGATGGGGATTTTCCTTTTTCGAGAATCGTGGAATTCAGCTACCCATGAAATATCACTCTGAGAATGAGTCGGCATGAGGCGGGTCGGAATTTCTCATATGTATTCCTGGCCATTACGGATGTGGAACGACGGGTTCCACCCCTGGCCGGGGAAGAGAGTCGAACCGCCGAGCCAGACCTCGGAGGCGGCGGCGGCACTAGACCCTATAAACTCAATCAACGGGCCAGAGAGGACCGGGACAAGAGCCGAGGCGCGCGCGACGCGGTGGCGGGAAGAGAGACGCATTGAAGAGCCGGATGAGAAGGTGCGGAGCAGGCAACGGAAGATGAAAGGGCCGGGACATGGCCGAGGGACTCGCTGGTAGATCTTTGGCAGGTGGCTTTTGGGAGGTCCACAAGACTGCTGGCGGAATTGTCACGCGTGAAATACCGAGTTCAAAACGAGGAGTCGGGTAAAGAAACTATGCGGGTCATTCACGTAGATAGCAAAGGTGCTTCGAGAGTAGCGTTCGGTCCGCGAATGCCAGCCGCACCTGCGCTTATTGTACAAACGGCTCGCCTATGCACCGGCGTGCCAACGCAGCTTGGTGCTGTTTCGCTTTCCCTTTTTCTTTTGCTGCCGAGGTCGACGGAAACGTTTCTGACGGAGAGCCCAAACTCAGGCATGGACGATGGCGGCACCATGACTTCACAAGAAGATGGAGGATCCGTAGATGGATGTCGCACAGCTACGGCAGACGTAAGACGCTTCATTCTCCTCTATTCTCACCAACCCCTCCTCGATGTCGGCCCACTCTCTTATTCTCTTCCCTTCATTGGCAATCTCCAGCGGCGATCCGCTAGTCGTCGTACTAATATAACTTTCGGGAGTGACACGATGCAAACCACTATTTCAAGATTCGTTTTTTGGAATAGACATCTCCAAAGACTTCTGTCAAGTGACAAGAAGGTGATCAGAATGTTCTGGCTATGCCAAAGCTCCACGAACAGCGCGGGCATCAGGTGGTCCAGCGTCATATCTTCACAGTTAAACCTGTTGGCTCCTCATGAGATGAACCAAGACTAGCGAAAGTACAAGAGAAGTATCATTATTAGGAGTGAAGTAACCCTCGCCATCCATTCCATACAAACTACCTTGGCTATCTAACGCCAAAGCCTTGAGCCCGCGCTCGCATTCCATCCAAACCTGAAGCCAAAAGCAACCCCGATCCACCCCTATCCATCCCTATCCCAAAGGTAACGCACAAATCTCCTCATTACAAAAGTTCACAGAACCTCTCCTTCCTCCTCCTTCCCCGAGGTTCATCGTATGAGCACCTCCCTTTCTTCCAATATTGTCGTTTGCGCGTAGAAATCATTTATCGTAACTCATAAAACATAACTCGTAATTCATAAAACATAACTCGTAATTCATAACTCGTAACTCATAACATAAAGTCGTAAACGTAACTCATAGCAGTCGTGTCGTAAATCGTAATCGTAATCGGCCACAGCAGCAGACGCCTCATGCGGTCGCAGTCACCACGGGTTGGGCAGTAACCGCACAGCCCATATCCTCATCATCGCCATTCACCTATGCTCGTCAGTCGGCGCACGCAGTCGGTATGTCAGTAGAATAGCACCCACCCAAAGAAACACGTCCTTTCTGCACTCATCGTTGAGCGGCGCTGAGAGCCGTGCGCAGCAGCGACTGAGCCGGAGCGCGGCCGAGGCGGCGGAGAGCGATTGTGAGAGGTCGGCGTGGTAGGGGATCAGCGCCGGGCGGCGGTGGGAGCGCGGTGGGAGGACGGACATTGTCGAGGATGTGGGTATGGATGAATGGGCGTAGGTAAGGTTGGAGTGGCGGTAGGTGAGGTATGGGTGTGGTTGATGGTCGTTGGGGTGCGTAATTGTGGAGAATGAGTGCAGTTGTGTAGAGTGATGAGTGACGCGGATTGCATGCCAGCGTGAAGTAGCGTGGCAGTCTGTTACGCGTTCGTGATATTGCCGGCTAGCTTTTTGTTACTTTCAAGCTCATGAGCTTGAAAATAACAATCTAATGCATTGAATACAATTTTTAATTCATAATAGAAGCAATTCATGCATTTTTGAAAGAAAAAGCACTCTCATGTTGCCGAGAGTGTCTCACGCGTGATCACTCGATTTATGTCCTTGTGAGGGATGTTATAATATCTCACTCGTTGTTTAGTCGCTTACACGGTCATGACGGCGGGAAGCACTGGCCGCCTCTCTAGATTTTCTCTCCCTCTCCTACCACCCTCTTCCGTGTCTTCTCTCGAGGCTTTCAGACTCTCTCAATACAATACTCAATCATCAAATTCCAACAGGTTATGAGCCCAGCCCAGCGCTATCAAATTTCTATCTTCTAACATAACAAGTCACTTTTCGCTGCTCGCATAATCCACTATGTCGAACACCGAAATGTACAGCTTTCTGTCTCTCTTTCTATGTACGGA
This sequence comes from Tricharina praecox, assembly GCF_024521635.1. Lineage (NCBI taxonomy): Eukaryota > Fungi > Ascomycota > Pezizomycetes > Pezizales > Pyronemataceae > Tricharina > Tricharina praecox. The sequence goes on from NW_026250403.1 coordinate 3,038,825, forward strand.
TGAGCCGGGCGGAGAGCAATCCCCTCGGCGATGCTCGCACTCAAGATTATTACCGGCGAAGAAACCGAAAACGCCTACCTATCCGAAACCCCACTGCGAACATCTGCTGACCTTCGTGGTTACAGGAGAGTAGGGTTACTTTCGTAGCAAGAGCTTGGACGCTTTTTGCAGCTTTCAAGTTTCGCAATGTTCGCAGTGGGGTTTCTGAAGGTAGGGAGTTTTCGGTTTCTTCGCCGGTAATAGTCTTGAGTGCGAGCATCGCCGAGGGGATTGCCGAAATGCGCAGTTTTCAAGTGTCGTAGCTGTCTGGGGAAAGTTTCTCGATGGGTCTGTACTTGGAGTTGTACATTTCAGTGTTCAACATAGTGGATTATACGGGTGCCTAGCGATAGGTGATTTGTTGTGTTGGAAGATGGTGGTCGTTTGGGCGGTGCGGAAGTTCGGAGATCGTACGAACAGAAGATGCGGTATAGCGAGAGATAGAGGGAGAGTTGCAGGACAGGAGTCTCAATATTGTATTGGCTATCTGACTTGATGAAGATACGAAAGAACAGGCAAGATGGGCGGTTTATATAGAAGAAAACAGGAGATACAGAGGCATACAGTTTCCCAACATCTGTTTTCCAGTCTTGAACTATGTCCTTCTACATTACGTATCATGCCTTTGGGTTCGCTCGGCTGTGCTGACGCATATTTCTTCGGGTGATTTGATAGTGCTGGGCCGGACTCATATCCTGTTGGAAAACATGGGATATCTAAACGTTATGGTGCTAGACTTGGAAAGGAACCTACACGAAGTCGGAACGGACAGTGGGGGAGGATAAAGCAGTGTGAATTCCCATGATCAAGCTACCTGAGTTGGCTACAGGCTACAGTTTTGAATCTTCACAATTTGCGAGGTTCACTAGGACCCTCGGCCTTCGCAAAAGCAAGTGAATGTTAATATTCAGATTGATATCGAGAAATATGGGACGGATATATATCTTGGACGTTCCGATGTGAAGCATCTTGACATCAATTGGCGCCACTTGTAGCTTCTATCTCCTTCGATCGTAAACCCGCCTACCCACTTAACTACAACCCTACGGCACTTTGCAATTTCCCTTCATCATTCCTGCACAGTCTCCCATCCTCTCTGGTCGCCCACCTGTCGCTCCCAACCGCAGTAATCGCGTAGAAAATCTGGTCGGGATCATACTTGTCCTTGATGCGTAGCAAGCGATCGTAATTGATGCCAAAAAACTCCTTTTTGAAGTCCGGCTCGAATGGATCCCCTTCGTTCATATATGCCCCCGAGTCTGGTACCAGCTCGCGCAACGCACCACCCCATTTGTTCGTGATTGTTTGCTGGTCTGCAATGATGGAGGCGGGGGTTGCGGTATCATTCCACGGACTGGATACATATGTCAGCGAATCGCTTTCCACTACGGAGTGAGGGGCAGGAGGAAATACATCGTAACCACAAGGTTGAGTTGGTTGTCTCTCCACGCTGGGAGAACTGCGTTGTCGGGGAACCCAGCTATTTCGAGCGTCGGGTGCGTTGTAACCTCAAAGATGAGGGAGCCGGAATTGATTATACCCTTCAGCGTCTCCTGTAGTCGCTGCGGTTCGTTCACTACGAGTGACCGTGGAATCAACCGTCCGCCGTACTGCGCGATTCCCACTTGTATGTAGTCGAATGCGGCGTTATAGGCAGGCAGATAGCCACTAAACTCGGTGATGTTGACGGTGTGCTGCAGCCCCAGCTCTTGCAGCCTCTCGACAAGCGGGGCCAGCTGCGCGTTTGCCTCCTCGGCTGTGAACCCTGGGCCGAACCATGGATTCAACGAGAACGAGCCAGTGAAATACACATCGACCGAGAATGCCCCTGCATCGGTGTATCCAGGTGTAAGGGAGTGGAAGAAAGCCACAGCTTCCCACCACTTTGCCACCTGCTCTTCGCTCCCATCGTGTGTCCACGAGATCTTGGCCATCGTCGTCACGGAATCGGGGTGCGCCTTGACGGTCATCGCCGTGACAATACCGTACGTGCCTCCGCCACCACCAGACAACGCCCAATACAGCTCCTTATTCTTCTTTAGGTTGGCGACTCGCACCTCACCGTCCGCCGTCATCACCTCCCACTCCAGCACCTGATCTGCCGCCAGGCCATACCGAGAATTGAGCGCACTGTGCCCACCACCTTGCGTGTAACCACCCGCGATGCCCACAGTCGAACACTCGCCGCCAACGATCTGCAGTCCCAGCTTATGCGCCACGTCGTAGGCCTCAAACCCCTGAACACCCGCGCCCAGCTTCAACGCCGCGCCCGTCCACGAGTGCGCCCCCTTGTACTTCGCGATGTGCTCGATATTCTTGAGGCGGTGCGTCCACACCGCTAGCGCGCCCGCGCCCGTCGATTTGCCCAGGTAGTCGTGTCCTGTGTTCCGGATCACCAGGCGCACGTTGTGTTTGCGTGCGAAGCGGATTCCGGCGGCTATGTGCGCGGGCTTCGTCACGTTGATGGCGTAGTGCACGTAGTTTCCTAGGCTGCAGGGGGAATCCGTCGATGTGAATGGATCGCATGAACGGTTTGTCCATACGGGCGCCATTATGGAAGATGATGACTCGTCGCTGAAAGTATCGTTAGTCAAACATTCGCGATATATGTGGAAAGAAACTGCTTACTGGAAGGTTGGATCGTGCCAACCCTCGCGAATCAAGGCACAGGCCGCGGCATCGTAGTTGGGCTCATGGCAAGGAGACCCGATTGGTGTCGTCGCCACGAGACGGCCAGACACGGTTTTGTTTAGAGTGGCCCATTCCTTCGTGGAAGGCCAGTCAGCGTCGCCGGGAAAGGAGCGGCAATCATCTGTGGATGCGCTGGCTGGGAAGACCAGCGATAGGAGACCCAGAAGGGCGTATAAACGTGCCATTATGATCGTACGGAGGGGTAGGTACCGGTCTTCTCTTCAGGAGTGGGGTGAAGCGCGGGTATTTGTACATGCCTGGAATTGCGGATCACGATGTCCACCTCCGGGTCCCGAGAGCACTCAGCATCCATCGGAACAGCAATTTAGATGGATGTACGCCTTGCAGATCCCGGGTTGTACAAGTGGATAGAAACACAAGGGTTCACATCGTGAGTGATGCGTGGTGACATGTACCTGCCTCTGCAGTAGTAGAAGCCTTGGAGTTGCACGGATCATGGAGCCAGATCTAGTACCTATGGGTAAGTAGAGTACGGTAGCTACGGAGTACATAGCAAGGCCATCCACAGACAATTCGCAGCCATCCGAGAAAGGCAAGTCTGAGCCGGAACTACAAGCACAGCTCGTTTTCGTCTCCGCAGCACCACTTTTTTACCCTGTCCATGGCTTGTTCATGGTGTGGAGATATGTAATTCGCCTTGGATGCCCAGTGGATAACCTAAGAGCTACCAAAGTGTCTTGCACCGGGAAGTACCTGGAAACAGAGGACAAAACAGCTCATCATTCCGGGGGACGGGCCTTACATGCGCCAAAGTCAACGCCGCCATCGGTGTCAATTCGGAAACATTAGCAATGCAGAAAATCCCACAGTGTAGAGAGCCAAATAGTGAGTCCTCCACATAGTACATCCGAATTCCTCCACTCGGTAACAAGGGCGAGAACATCAATTTATTTTGCACACAGCCCCACTTGGCAGAAAAAGAGAACATCAATCTATTGTTGCACTTGGCCTGTCCAAACTAACTGTGGCCACCTCCCGCTCGACGGAAAACTCACCAACGATCCAATAATACGAGTGATGCTAGATGATTCACTTCGGAGTAGCAAGCGCTCACCGAGTAAAAGTGTGCCCGCAACCGGAAACTTCCATTTTTCTTGCCTGAGGCGCTGTCGGACGAGCTTGGCTGTAGCTTAGGCGGACTGTTCGCAGCTGTAACCGGGTGGATGACGACGGCGGCCGTCGGGTAACAACCTTCCCTGGGGACCCTGTTTGGGCGGTTGCAGCTCGCGTCACCGCCTCGACCTCCAACACACACACCTCTCCCGAAACTTTGCTCCCCAAATCAACAATGGAAGGCCTCTTTTTTAACGTCAATAACGGCTACATCGAGGGCCTTGTGCGTGGTTATCGCAACAGCCTTCTTACCTCCGCCAACTACTCCAACCTAACTCAATGCGAGAACTTGGATGACCTCAAGCTCCAGCTCTCGCCCTCCTATGGCGATGTCCTCGCGAACGTCCCCTCGCCGCTCTCGACGTCCACCATCGCCTCCAAAGCCACCGAGAAGCTCATATCCGAGTTCCGCTACATTCGTGCCAATGCTACAGGCTCTCTCGCCAAGTTCATGGACTACCTCACCTACGGTTACATGATCGACAACGTCGCGCTGCTGATCACGGGAACTCTACACGAGCGCGACACGCGGGAGCTTCTTGAGCGTTGCCACCCGCTCGGTACTTTCGAGACGATGCCGGTGCTGTGCGTGGCAACCAATATCGAGGAGCTCTACAACTCGGTGCTGATCGAGACGCCGCTTGCTCCCTACTTCAAGAGCAATCTCTCGTCGGCCGACCTGGACGAGCTCAATATTGAGATCATTCGTAACACCCTGTACAAGTCATACTTGGAGGACTTCCATCGCTTCTGCATGTCGGAGCCCGGAATCGCGGGAACTCCTTCGGCAGAGATCATGGACGAGATGCTGTGCTTCGAGGCTGACCGCCGAGCGATCAATATCACGCTCAACTCATTCGGCACTGAGCTCTCCAAAAAGGAACGCCAGAAGCTCTACCCCAGTTTCGGGAAGCTGTATCCGGAGGGCTCATATATGCTCGGGCGCGCGGACGACGTGGACGGTGTTAGAGCAGCAGTCGAGGGCATCGGAGAGTATAAGAGCTTCTTTGAACAGGGCTTCGGTATGGGCGGAGGTGGAGGCCTCGGCGCTGGTCGGCCCAAGAGCTTGGAGGACTTGTTCTACCAGAGGGAGATGGAGATTTCGAAGGCGACGTTCACACAGCAGTTCACGTACGCAGTTGTGTTTGCGTGGGTTAAACTGAAGGAACAGGTATGTAGCCTCTTGATCCTGTTCGATGTTTTCTTCCTTTTTCGCGGGCCCTTTCCCATCCGTCCCGGAGCTCCGTAATTACGGAGCTCTTACACTGCTATGTGGAACGGGAACATGGAAACATTAGGACCTCGGCGCGTTTCGCAAGGCCATTGTGCCATGGAGGAAGAGTTGCTAATGTGTGTGCGCTCAACAGGAAATCAGGAACATCACATGGATCGCCGAGTGTATAGCACAGAACCAGAAGGAGAGGATCGGAAACTACATCAGCATATTCTAGGCGGGTGGATTTCTTGGTTGCTTCGAGTTGGTGGTTGGCGGGTTAGGTAGTCGTGATAACTGATTTGTCTTTTCTTCTCGCTGTGGTCTGACTGTTTGTCTTTATGCGCGTGTTTCCCTTGTTTTTATCGTACAGTGTAGTATTATGACCATGTACTTGAAGCCGGCGTCAGGAGTCGAGCTTGGTGCCCGGGTGCTTAGGTTGTGGGGCAATCTTGGGGTGGAATTCAATTTGTCTTGAAGTGTAATACTAGAGTACTTCTTTGCGGAGAAGCCTCTGGAGATTATGCTGAATGGAGTTGTGAGCGATACCATATATTATGTTCTCTCAAGCTGAGGTGCGTACCTCAGCTTGACATGTACCTGCATTTAAGTATCTACTGAGAACTTGTGCCGACGCCACGTGATCGGTAAATAAGCATATGGTACCACGGGAGGTTCCGTGTCCATAACACCTTGAACTTCTCGACAGCTCTCTACAATAATCACCATCAGCCACGAAAATGCTATACAACATCGCGTATGTTCCTCAGCCTTCGAGTCGAAGAGTCCAAGCTAATTCCACCGTTCCTCAGCATGGTCAGCGACTTCTTCTACCCCCAGCCGGGTATGTACGTCTCATCAACTCCTTTCCCACAGCGGCGGCGGCCGTACTGAACGTGCTCCGTAGGTGGTGTCGAATCGCACATCTACCAGCTCGCCTCGAAGCTATCCGACCGCGGCCACAAAGTAATAATAATCACGCATCAATATGACACGCGATCGGGCGTGCGCTACCTCACGAACGGGCTGAAAGTCTACTACGTCCCGTTCTTCGTCATCTACCGCGAGTCGACCATGCCCACGGTCTTCTCTTTTTTTCCCATCTTCAGGCAGATTATCCTACGGGAAAAGATACAGATCGTGCATGGGCATGCGTCATTGAGTAGCATGTGCCATGAGGCCATATTACATGCTAGGACGATGGGACTGCGCACTTGCTTCACGGACCATAGTCTGTTTGGATTTGCAGATGCGGCGAGTATCCTCACCAACAAGCTGCTGAAGTTTATATTGAGCGATGTGGATCATGTCATCTGCGTTTCGCACACCTGGTACTTCACATCTCCCCATTGCACTGTTCCCTCTGCTGACAACCACACCAGCAAAGAAAACACCGTCCTCCGAGCGTCGCTCGACCCTGCGAGCGTCTCAGTGATCCCCAACGCCGTCGTCGCCGAGAACTTCAAGCCGGACCCCAGCAAAGCCTCCAAGGACTACATCACGATCGTCGTGATCTCGCGTCTGTTCTACAACAAAGGCACTGACCTCCTCGTCGCCGCCATTCCGCGCATATGCGAGATCCACCCCACCGTGCACTTCCTGATCGCGGGATCCGGCCCCAAAGCTATCGACCTCCAGCAGATGATAGAAAAACACATGCTGCAGGACCGCGTCGAGATGATCGGCCCCATCCGGCACGAGGAGGTGCGCGACGTGATGGTGCGCGGACACATCTACCTGCACCCGAGTCTGACGGAGGCGTTCGGGACGGTGCTGGTCGAGGCCGCCAGCTGCGGCCTGTACGTGGTGTGCACGGAGGTCGGCGGGATCCCCGAGGTGCTGCCCAGCCGGATGACGGTATTCGCGCGGCCAGAGGAGGACGACGTCGTCGATGCTACCTGCCGCGCCATCGCAGAACTGCGCCGCGGAAACGTCAAGACCGAGAAGTTCCACAAGCGCGTCCAGCAGATGTACTCGTGGACGAATGTCGCGATGCGCACGGAGCGCGTCTATGATGGCATCTGTCGCGGAGAGCAGGCGAGTCTTATGGATAGGCTGAAGAGGTACTATGGCTGTGGTATCTGGGCGGGCAAGTTGTTTGTCATCTGCGCAGTCGTCGATTACCTCCTCTGGTGGGTCCTGGAGTTTTGGTATCCCAGGAGTGGCATCGACGTGGCGAGGGATTGGCCAAAGAAGGAGGTGGTCGTGAAGGAGGTGAAGGATGGCAGTGGGATAAGGGTAGGTAGGAAAAGGAGTGAGTGAGTGAGTCTGTGTGCTTCGGGGAAGGGTGCGAGATGTATGAGCGGCCCTACTAAAGCCGTGGGGCTTGTCGCGGAGAGCGTGTCCGCTCCGATTCCGTCCATTATAATTTCATATAGATCTGGATGTCAGAGGTCGGGAGTTGTGGGGAACGGCATCGCTGGACTTAAATAGTTCCTGTGAACATAAGGAATATGGACTGGAAATAAATAAGCAGACGTCACGGGGAAGTGAACATTTCCAATCAGTACACAACATAACTTCGGCGGCGTTATTCTTCCTTTTTCCATACATCCTCTCGCATTAACACTTGACTACCGCTTGCTTGCTCCAGAACATGATATAAACAAATTACAACGCGTTTATGTTTAAAAGCCATAGCTTCGGGTATCTTCCACCACACACGCTCCTCTACTGCGCTTTCTTCTCGCCCTTCTGCTGATCCTCCTCCTCGAACCACTTCAACGTCCTGATCAGACCGTCCTGCAGGTTCCATAGGGGCTCGTATCCCAACATTTTCTTCGCCTTCCGGATATCAAAGTATCTGTTCCAGCAACTAAACTTGACCCGGAACCGTGTGAACCCCGGCTCCTTGCCCATGATGTACGCGAAGGCCTCTGCCGCGGCCGCAAGCGAGACACCGACCTCCCGGGGCATCTTGATGTAGTACGACGGGTAGTGATTCCTGAGCGCCCAGACAGCGCGGGGGAAATCCCAAAAGTAGACCGGCTCGCCATTAGTGATGATGAAGGCCTCGCCATCGACAGTGAACGGGCTCTTGGGGGTGGTAGCGGGGTCGATGGCGACCAGCTTCTCGGCCGCCAGGATGTGCGCGTACGCGCTGTTGCCAATGTACGTGAAGTCGAACAGGTTGCTGTTGTCGCCGATCTGGAACTTGGTCTGCCCGTTCGCCATCACCTGAAGCATCCCCGGGATCAGCTGCCGGTCGCCCTCGCCGAATAGCCCCGACAGCCGCAGCGCGCACGTAAGCATCCCGCCTTCGCGGTTGGCTTTGAGAACCATTTCTTCGCCGATCGCCTGGAGGGGTCAGTCAGATTCGTGTGTGACGAGGGGGAGTGTAGCGGGGCCTACCTTAGTCTCCGTGTACGGATCCAGCGACTTCTTTGGAATCGGCGCCGTCTCGTTCAAGTTGATGACGTCGGTCTCGCCGTCGAAGAGGACGCTGGCGGAGCTGGTCCAGACGAAGGCCTTGACGCCGGCGGCCTTACTGGCCTCCATGCAGATGCGGGTGCCCTCGACGTTGACCTTGAAGTACAACTCCTTGCCGAGGCCGTGGACGGGGGACACGGTGTCGATGACGGTTTCGGGCTTCTCCTTTGCGAGCACGCTGTCGACCGACTCGCGCGACGTGATGTCACCATCGTAGTAGGTCACGCCCGGGAAACGGTTGATGTTGGTGCGCAAGTCGAGGACGGAGATGGCGGCCGTGGGGTGCGTCTCCTGCAGGAGCCGCACGACGTGGTGCCCCAGGAAGCCGCAGCCGCCGATCACGAGCACCGATTTCAACGACGTGGTGGATGGTCTCATGGAAGTCATAGTGGATTGTGTGTTCGTGAGGAGGTGGATGTAGCTGGGAGAGGTCAATTGAGAATCGTAGTTGAGGAAAGGTCGCCTGTCGAGTAGGTTCGGTTTTCAAGGAGAAATTCGTGTAACCTTGAGCTTCACAGCAACCAGAGCGCGTTGACCAGGGGGCGCTAGAGTATCTCATCCGGTTAACACATCACCCTCATTGTTAGTGCCAGAATCGAGCCGACTATCGCCCCGCATAATCGATTTCTTTACGAGATCTGAAGCTCTCCGGCCCGACCAAGTCTGTGTGGAATCTCTACGTTTCAAATCATCTTCGAACCTATCACAAATGGCGGGGAATCCTAGATTTACAAACTCCTAGAAACCATCACCGTGTGCAAACGGAATAATCATTCTGCCTAAACTCTGCAGGCGAGGAGCTGGGAGTGAGATTCAACCGTATGGAGGGGGCCACAAGTTTACTCTATGTACCTCGCCGGCAGCCCGCACATGTTTTTCCACTCCTACTAGTAGACGGCTAGTATTAACCCGGATCATGATGTGTCACTCTCCTATCTCAGGCTACCAGTGGGGTCCCTGGGGGTGGGGAGTGTTATGGCGGAGTGATAATGGAATATGGAGGTATATTTAGGAACTTGAAGACATATCGAGGAAAAGGGGTTATCAATTGCCATTGTCTTCACTCGGCCTTGACTGTTGAGCAAATCCCCAGCCAACAAAGCCCCATCCACCCACGGCACACCAATCCAACCCCCGAGACATGGGCAAGCTTAGAACAGTACCGAGAGCTTAGAACAGCACACTCCTTCTTTACTCCCGATATCCAATCTGGGCTTCCAAACGGAAACATGTGTGGTACCGCGGACATAGCCAGAAAAGGGTAAACAATGAATGAATGCTCCATTTCAGCCACCGATTCCCTCCGCACAACGTTGCACATCAGCATTTACACTCTCGCCGCGATCCCCAGAGCCTCGCCCACCCACTTCGCCGACCTGATCGTCGTCTCACCGCACGCCTTCTTTTCGAGGATATAATCCATCAGCGCGGAATCATGAATCTCGCCCTTGCCCAGCACCCTCTCGACCGTCCAGTCTTCTCCCAACTTCTCAAACGTCTCCCCGAGCCTCAGAATATCATCGAGAATAACCTCTCTCTCCCCCGCAGTAACCAAGCACCTTTTTACCACGCCCGCCACGCCCCTCCACCAGTCCTCGGGCGCGCTCACGACCTCACCCCACCACCCCCCGCCCTCCGCCTCATCCCAATACCCGCTATCACCACCCGTCAGCTGCGCGCTCCAGTACTCGCACGTGCTCTGCTTGATAATGTCCCTGCCGTCGTTGCGGCGGAAGCTGTCCGCGGTTACGCGGAACGTCGTTGCGGGCGAGAGCAGGCAGATCCCCGCCAGCGGTGCGGCGAGCGCGGGTGATACGGCACGCACCGATGGGTGCGTGTGCAGAACGTGCGAGATCACGCTGAGCACCAGGTGTCCGCCTGCGCTGTCGCCGCCGAGGACGAGCTACAGACGGAGGTTAGCAGCGAGAGAGAGACGAGGGAGACGGGGGGAGATGGAGACGAACATCGGCCGGCGCCACGCCGCTGGCCAAAAGGTGCGACAGTGCGGCGCTCGCCTGCGCGAGCTGGTAGGGGTACCGCCTGCCCGGCGTGTTTGTGTACTCGAGCACGGCGACGGCGAGGTCCTCCGGCCCCACGGTGCTGCGCACGTACTCGCAGTACATCAGGTGCTCCTTCGTGATTGGCATGACGTAGCCACCGCCGTGGAAGTATAGCAGGACTTTTTTCCCTGGCTGGTACTGGCCGAGCCATAGCAGGCGGCAGGGAGCGTCGCCGGGGATCTCGGTGATGTTTGCGGAGGAGCTGGAGGAGGAGAGGGGGGAGCTAGTGAACGCCCGGTAGGTGGATAGCGTCGGCGACATCACATATTGGATCTGCGAGATTGACAGTGCGCCGGTGATATACCGGTTTACGGCAATGCGGATTTTGCGGGGCGAGCGCGTGTGGATCGCAGCGTAAAGCATGTGCGGAACTGCGAGATGTCGTTAACGCTGTTCTACATAACTATCAAGTAGTTCAAGGGAGTCTCGGAACGGGGCCACAAACTTATCCCGAGCCCGCGCAGGACCAGCGTGAGCTTCTCGAAAAGTGATATCGGCGGCATGGTTGTTTGTTGCTTCTTGACTGCTTTACGGAGAAGGAGGGGACAGGTGCGGGTTCATAGCGACCAGGGGTTACGGTGTTTTAGAGCTGTGTAGCTCCTGGCACTCCGGTTAAGCACCGAGCCGAGGGTTGTGTGGGGTACGGTAGGATGTATTGGCATTGGGTATCGAGAGTAGAAAGCAAAAAATAAATTTGTTTATAAAGCATGCCCATTGCCACGCCGTTTTTGTTTTGCTTTTGATTGCATGCGACCTATCTGAGTAGAACTGTAGATCATGGCCCACTATTCCGTCAAGCAGCCAGTCCGATATATATAGCTTCCCCGCCCTCCGCCCTGGTCTTTCCCGAAGGTAGAGACATGTGGAGTAGAGCGCACTGAGGAAATAAGCCTGGAAAAGAAATTTCGCTCCTCACTCCGCGGCTTGGAATAGTCGACGAGTGATACTCCCTGCCCGCGCACCACCCGCACTCCAGTCCGACCGCACGTATACTAGTATGCCTACTCTCAAGCTTTGCCAAAACCCATTCAGCCACGCGACCGCACGTCCACATCCGATGCCCGAGAATTTGTGACTGATAATAGCCCCCCAATACTACCAATTGACGCTTGAGGGAGAGGGAACAACGATTTATTGCCGCACCCAGCCCGTCTATGTAGACTACGGCGCCCTACCAATTGCCGCGTATCGCCATAACAGTCGTTGGTTTCGCGAGTACCTAGCGAGTGATGTTACGTGCCCGTACACTGCTGTGCGTCCGCATATGCCATATACGCCGCACTCTCGAGCCTCCGGCTCTCATCAACTCATAAGACATTAGCCACAATACACCGCCTTCAATATCTACACTAATTAAGTATACCCCAGCCAGTAAACAGCACCAGCACCAGCACCAGCACCAGCAAGCAGAGCACCAACCCAAACACCGCAAAGAATATAAACGGGTATAATTTACTCCACACCGGGCACGAAAAGCCACAAGTAAGACCGTCCAGACCTTCCAACCGGCACACAAGCCCACCGACAAGCACAGTCAATGCCTCCGCGGCGATGGCGGCGTCTCATCATCGACGACCAAGCAGCAGCAGACCAGGCAGCAGCCTTTCAAGAACCTACTCCAGCCGCCAGCCCTTTCTCCACTGAGGCTAGTGCGGCTTCTTGTCGGGCTCTCGATCTCGTCCGGCGTCGGCGCGTTAGCATCCATCATCCTTCGCACACCGCTCTCGGCCATCGGCGCTCGGTGGAACGGGTGCGCCATCAGACTGCCGTACGACCGGTTCATGCTCTGCACGGGACGGAATGCGGGCCGCTGTGGCGGCGGGCTGTGTTGCATCTCGCCGAAGTGCGTGGGCGAGCGCGAAAAGAAGGTGTGCACGACCGGGACGGACGAGGATTGGTACGTGTGTGATAACAGCGGGTTTATTTCTGGCGACAGCACAGGGCTTATCAGCGATTGTACGGAATTGGTGAGAATAATGGCCGCTTTCTGAAAATGGTCTGAGACAGCGTCCCAGGCCGTGCCCGAGACAAAAACGAGTGATCGCATCGGTAAGCCGACTGCCTCCACCGGGATGGTCACAACCATGTCCCTGGATTACCCCGGAGACAGTAACGTCCCCTCCCCCAACACTCCAGCAAAAGTTCCAAGAAAACGCCAGAAAGACATGGGGAACCTCACCTCTCGGGGGCGCCGACCTCGACCTCGCCGGATGTAGCGGCTGCGTCGGACTCGCGTATTCGTAATAAAACGGCTGTCCGTACTCATACCCAAATTCATCATCTGTCGAGTACTCATCGCCACAGAACTCATCGTCTCCATTGGCATCATCCACCTCATCATGTAGCACGACCGTCGACGCCACACTTTTCCGCTCGCTGATAGTATCCAACATGCTCAGCCCAGAGAAGCTCGAGAAGTTCCTTCTTCCGGTGAGTTCACCATTCGCGCCGCCGCGGTCCGTATCAGTATCAGTATCGCCGCCGTCAACCTCCTGCTCGAACACCCCCGTGTCCGGCTGCTGCTGCACCCCCCGGCTCGAGTCTGCGACGCCATCCACGCCGCGCCCGCACTCGGAGTCGGAGGAGCCCACCGGCGAGGCAGAGTATATCGATGGGTGCGTCGAATAGCCGTCCTCGCTCTCGTCGGCTCGCGGGTGCAGCGCTTTGCGTTTATCGCGGTGGGCGCGCGGTGTGAGGATCGGGCTCGGCGGCGAGGATCCGCCCGAGGGCCGCGGATGGCAGTTCTCCGAGAGTCGAGAGGTGGTCGTCATGAAGGCTGTGATGGTGGGATGAGCTTCCGGAAGCAAGGAGCGCTGCGCTCACGGCAGCGAAGGTGATGGGATTCGGGGCTGCGAGGAGTAAGACGATAGGTAGTTCAACGAAGCCCTCACTGCAAAGTGCATGTACGAATACTCGGCTCGAGGCGGCAGGAGGGCGTGTACATATGTGTAGAGGCAACCGACGAAGGGGGGAGTGAAGCTGTAGAAGAGGAAGCTCGGCGATGTCGATGGGAGATGGACACACAGCACGACACAGCGGCATGCAGGCGGAAAAAAAAGTGAGGGGAAGCAAATGGCACTTGTACTTGTACAGGCAGCTCACGACTCGCCGTGTAGGGGTTCTTATCGGGATTCGCAGCACATGTGGACGAGGAAGGCCCGGCGGAGTGGTATGTATTACTTACTACTGCATAATACATAGAGTAGAGTATCGATAAGTGGGGCGAGTCTGGATATAGCAGTGATGTCTCGGACGCTCGTCATGGACGTAGAGTCCCGCCTTAAACGACGGGCAACAAGTGAGGCCCTGCAGACAGGGGCGGGCCACGGGGTTGGATCTCCAATCTCGCGATAGAAGGGCTCCCAGTATGTACAATGCAGCAGAGTACAATACATCCCTTATCCCGAGGGCCATCGGGACCCATGACCCACCGGTTCGCGCTCCATGTCACGGATGCCGCCGCCGCCTGTCAATGATGAAGGGAAAAAAAACTGCACATGAGCAGCGACGGGCGTGGTGACACAGCTCCTACATTTGCGGAAGCAAACAGCACCCCCTGACCTGACCCTGGCCATGCAAGCCCCGCTCCCCACACCACGGCGGACGCATCAAATCGTCGATCCGGACGGTTGTCGATTGAAGAATGTTCCATAGCTCGCAGGACTATTGGCACCGCGATAGCCGCCGTGGGGAGTGGTGTGGACGGCCATTCTACATATTCCAGACGACTGCACGATTTATCATCCGGTCTGGTAGAACGTCTAGAACGACTGCAACTGCTGTGGTTACACGAGTGGATGGGCACGTGACTGGTGAAATGACGGAGACGTCTGATCGGGGGCTGGAATTCCGTGTGCGGTTTTTGGAGGAGTGACATTCCAATATAAAGAAGAATTGGTAGCAGATTAGATTCGCATGATGGCAGTATTACCCAGATCTTTATGCCATTGCGGGACGATGCCGAGCAATACCTCTGTCTCGGCGATGACTACGAGAAACGATGAATGTATGTTTGTCTGTGTGATGAGCTGATGACTGTGCAATATTCCCAGCCAGGAAACTTCCACATGCATAGGGTCGTTTCCTTTATTTGTATGCCCCTTACCGTCACTGTGTACTCCTGCATCCGTCGTAGACAGACAGACCTCCCGTACCCTACTTCCTGGCACACACCCTCTCACTCTCCCATTCTCCTACTCATCCGCCCACTCATTCTTCCACTCCTCCTCTCTCACCCTCTCACCTTCTCACTCACTCATACTGTGAACTCACACATTTTCTAGCCCTTATTCACAATCAGGAAGACAGTCGGATAAACCTGCGGGCCTCCCGTCGGTCTCTCCGCACTCTCCTCCATCTCTCAACTCCTTCACTCCTTGCGTCATCCCGGACGCCACCAACACATCTCCACCACAGACAGAGCGATGGGCAAGCTCAATTATACGCACGTTTGTCTCCCCAGTCCCCTCCCAACGTACCGCCTTGCTTGCTCCGAGGGCGCATGTATCTGACAGCTAAACAAATGGCATTCCAGCGCAAGATCGGCGGTGAGAAGCTGGGCAATGCCGTCAAGAAAGATGTGCTGAAGCATAATCCACAACCCAATGGCTCGAAAGCGAGGGCTCACAGGGATCCACACCTCGACGTCTACCTGCAGGGGAGAGAGCTCGGGGACGTGGGCCTCAGAATCGCCTGCGACGGCTTTGTTCAGGCATTGTC
Organism: Tricharina praecox; assembly: GCF_024521635.1. Taxonomy (NCBI): domain Eukaryota; kingdom Fungi; phylum Ascomycota; class Pezizomycetes; order Pezizales; family Pyronemataceae; genus Tricharina; species Tricharina praecox. Next base: position 3,054,110 of record NW_026250403.1, read on the forward strand.
CTCCGGCTCGATCCGGCTCGACGAGCTTCACCTTGCCGAGAACGGTATCACGATGAGAGGGTTGAAGGCTTTGTGCGAGGTTATCCGCCTGGCAAGCAACGACATCAAGGACTTGGACCTCAGGGCGAATAACCTTGCCGTTGTGACGCAGGAAGACGTAGATGACTGGGAGCAGTTCCTGCGCGCCTTCCGGGAGGTATCGTCTTCCCGTCCTCCGATGGTTTTGTTTCTGCCCCCAGCGTGCTGAATTGAAGTGTCGTCGCACAGGTATCGTGTCTTCGCAGGCTGGATATATCGGAAAATCCAATCGGCGACAAAGGCTACGAGACCTTCTTGCGAATGTACTCCCGCGAGTCACCAATCTACCTACCCAAACCACCAAAGTCGGATAGTTCTGACGCCGGCTACGATACGGACGAGCTGGACGACGATTCGGATGGCTCGGTGACGTTTCATGCAAAAGCGCGCAGATTGAGTGGCACCGGCAGGGACTCGGCCACCAGCACCGCGCAGACAACTCCTATCAAGGGCGAAGCCAGTAAGAAGTCTTCCTATTTTTGAGGTTTCATCTAACGTAGGTGCTTGACGATGTGACAGTGAGCTCTCCGTCGTCCAAACACCTCACCCTACGTCCGTCTCCGGGGATGATGCGTGAATCCGAGAACGTCGAACTCCAGGGTCTCCGTTCAATTCCATACTTGATCCTTTCCGATACTGGTGTCACCGATAGCGGTGCCCTTTTCCTCTCCTACATTCTGCCTCTCCATTACACCCCGCAGCGTCTCATGCCATATTTCCCGCCACCCAAAGCCGGAACCCAGACCGAGACTTTGGAAGCCTACTACGCAACATCGTGCCGAGGAGTTGTGTATAGGCCCAACGAGCAGCTCAATAGCCTTTTGAGCACCCGTATGCTGGATCTGGCGGAGGGAATGAGAGAAGGATACTCAATCAAGATCGTCCGGCCAGAAGTGAACCCATTCAAGTACTCGCCAAAGAAGGCCAAAGATTTGAATTTCGCATTGGGTGAGATCTGTATTCCACCACTGGTCCGTGACCTCGAGAGAGCCCGCCACAAGATTCAAGGGTCGATACTCAACGTCAACGGACCGCATTATATCTCCTTGTGGAGTGCTGCTCTGAAGATGCTGGCCCTCTCTCGATTAGTCTTTTCCGACAAAGATGCCGAGCCGTATCGGGTCCCCAAACAATCGCCTCACAGAAGGTCCCTACCATCGGCAGCTTCTTGTTCGTACATCAATGGCTCTGGGAGCAAGAAGGTGTATTCTCCAACCCATGGGCTTGGACGAAAAGTGTCTTCTGGCTCTCTTCGTGACGAGGATCCTGGCTCGCCATCTGTAGACGGACGATCTCTGGCCCAAGCCCTCGCATCTCTTGCCACATCCCCCGGATGTCCGCAACGAGCCCGCAAGTCTTCAATCCCACTGGCCGAGCACCTAACTGAAGTTCAAGACTCCGAAGGTTCTGTGTCTTCGGACCCTCCAGCTACCGAAGCGACGGATGCATCAACGCACGAAGAGCAAGGCGTCGACGAGACTCAAAAATCCAAGCGCACAAACGAAGGCGTGAAGACCAATGGTGGGGCGGACGTCAAGCAGAAGCTTCCTGGCGGGCTACCAGAGTCAATTTGGTTCACGATCGTTGCGATGAGCGCGGACCCCGAAGGCCTGCTGAGCGACAACCAGATGTGGAACATGATCAAGTGGGCAAAGGCGCGGAACACGCTGGAGATGGAGAGGGAGCTGTCGGGAAAGCTGAAGAGTGCGCAGATCTGGAGGATCCTCGAGAACACTGGCTGTCTGGCTTATGAGGGCTTGTAGCTGACTGGGTGGTGCATATCAACTGGGCCTCTGAGATGCTTAGTGCCATGGTGGAACGCGAGATCAATTGAAGAAAAAAAGTTGATAATCGCACACTCTTGTTCTTGTTCTTGTTCTTTTTTCTTCTTCTTCTCTTCTCTCCATGTCCTTTTTTCTCCCTTTTTCTTTCCGTCATCTTTTTCATTTGGTAGAGATAGTACTTGCATTTGGTGGGGGTTCTGAGGGTTCTTCAAAAGCGGGACGGGAGGTACCAGTAGGAGGGGGGGAAGGTTCTCTGCAACTTCTTGCAAATTGCAATAGGTGGGAAATCGAGAGTGGCTGACGAAGGGAAACATGGAAAATGCAGATGTTCCCATTCAAAATTTCCCATTCAATGTTGCCTTCTGTTCCAGTAATCTCCAGTCCTAATGACATGTATGAAGTCCAACGATAGCGCATCCAAAGCTTAGTCATAGAATGTGGTTCGCCGAGAAGCCACGGTCCAAGTTCTTTGCTTTTCTGTTCTGCAAGGTCGCATGCAGCCTCGTTACTCAGGTACCTACATGCCGCAAGGGGAAAAGAGGGTGGGGCAGTTTGTCATGGTAAGTACCAGGTAGGTACTGGGGGAGAGAGCTTGAGGCGTTCTTTGGACTTGGATGCGGTATGTGAAGTGATGGGAACTTACCGCCACGCACTCCATGGACCAATCAACACAAAAGCGAGTTTGTGGTGTTTTAAGCCCCAAGCCGGTCGAAACAGTCTATCCAGCATGAAATCATAAATTCTCTAGGTAGTATTTGCTTTGGTCACGTTGAGTGGCTCGCCGAGTGAGATACGGAAATCATCCGTCTCCCAGCGGCAGCAACAGCGGCACTCTACATATCATCAACCCAGCGAGCGAGCGTGGCTTGAACGATTCGTATTGTCTAAATCAAAAGAGCGACACGAAAGAAAGAAAGAACCCCGTGATGCCAAGGCGAGCAGTCCCAACCAACCACACAAGGCGCTTAAACCTTCTGCCTCCTCCTCTTGCCGATGGTAGCCTGGAAACCAGTCTTGATGGTGCTGTGATAGGAAATTAGTACATAGACATGTTAAAGCATATGAATTAGGGGAAACGTACGCGACGGAACGTCTGGAACCGCAGCTGTTGCAAGTGACGAAGAAAAGACGGTTCTCTCCTTTCTTAAGGTCGGTGTCGGGAGATTTACAAGTCCTGCATGTAACGTACTCCACTGCGCATTGTTAGCGGTTGATACGAACAACGAGCATCTCGGATCAGGGAACCTACGGATATACCGCCTCAAGACGTTCTCCAACTGCTTCTGCTGGAACTTTCCACGAATGACTAAGCGCTTGCTACCGTCGACACTGCCGCCGGTTCCCAACTCGGCAAACAGGAACTGGGTGACGTGCTCGTCCTGACGCTTCATGCGCTTGCAGATGTCGGAAATGTTGGCGAAGATCGTCTTCTTGTTACCCTCGCGAAGGACCTGTGGCGGAGGAATCTTGTAGTTTCTGCGTCCGTCGCCAGCAAGGTCGGGGTGCTGGTTTCTGAGAAGGGTGAAGAAGCGGGTAAGCAACAAGGGGTAGGTAAGGTCGACAGTGCTGGCAGAGTTCCAGACACCGGTACCGGCGATGAGGTCGCCGATATCCTCGGGCTTGGCCTCCTCTGCAGCCTCGTCGTTGTCCTCGTCACGTGAGATAACACCGGCCTCGGCAAGCTGAGCGTCGAAAGAGTCGACAGCGGCCTCCTTGGGCGCCTTCTTCTTCTTCTTCTTCTTCATGAGCGCAGGGTCGAACTCGCCATCGCCAGCGGGGGCTTCGTCGCCATTGGCATCGGCGGCAGGGACCTTCTTCTTCTTCTTTTTCTTGAGGTCCTTGAGTTGCTCGGTCAGCTCGTCGACCTCGGGGTCAGCTTCAGCGTCGTCGACTGAACCGGTGAAGGATGTTAGCCTTTGTTCCATAGTCGATGATGGCGAAGCTGTAGGTAGGCGAAGCCCATATCGCGACCCATTGTGGTGGGATGTTGCCGATGAGACGAGTGCTGACGCAAGGCTAAATTAACATACCTATGCTATGACTCTGAGCCGTAGTGGTTTCCCCGCCATTAGCGTCCTCGCCCTCCTCGAAAGCCACCGACTTTCTAGTCTTGATCTTCGGCTTGGAAGGGTCGAAGATGGGAGCTTCCTGCGATTCGTACAGATCAGCTCAAGCCCTCCAGGTGAGCCCCCGCTGGTGGCGAGGTTCCTTTGATGGATTGGTTTGCGCCAGCAGATAACGTGGGCGCGGGGAAGGGAAAATCAAGCGAGCTCACACACCTCTGTGTCCGACATGATTGCGATCGTCTAACTTGTAGCTGTACTTTTGGGCGTTCGTACGTGGTATTGATTCGATCGGGCGGATCGTGTCGTACTCGAGATCGTGGATCTCTAGTTGTGGTTGGGGGTGGTAGTGGGCAGTGGTGGGTTTGTGGGAGTCGTGCTGGCAACGGAATTTATTGCGAGAGGGTGACTCTTCTAAAAGCAAAAAGGCAAAACATGCTAACCCAAAGAGACATTCACGTGATGCCGACTGGCGTCCATTCAAACGTCATCCCCCACCTCCACTCATCGATTGACTTGGATCCTTCAACTACCACCTCCCCACCCATTACCACTTCCGACCCAGCTGCCGCTCCGCCCTGCGCCGCCGTCCGACTGAATTACAGAAATGTCTGCCGAGTCCACACCGATGTCCACCCCCGAATCCTCGGTTTACACGCCCACCGAATCTTCCGTATCCGGCTCCGTCGACTCGCTGTCCTTCAACCAGTCAGCCTCGTTCATCGCACACCCATCTTCACCATCACCACCGTCGCCGCGGTCGATCGCGTCGGACTCGTCGCTGTCAACCGATGACGAGGCGGAGGCCGAGTGGCAGGAGAGTCTACAGCAGCTCGAGCTCCTGTTCTCACTCGTCGTGATCCCATTTTTTGGCAAGTGGGTGGGGCGTCGTTGCGCATATTGGGGTAGCTGTCCTCCGCAGTCTCCACGCTTTCACATGACTGACTAGCTTGCTCCCGCGCTCCAGCGTGGACTAGGTTCATGACATGGAAGTATCCGGTGGACATCGTCATCACGAACCGGAAGGCATTCAACATCGCCGGCGCGCTGGGCGCACTCTCCACAGGGCCTACATCCGCTGTCGCGGCGTCGCTTTAAATCTGTATTAGATCATTCGTTCATTCATGGAAAGATTCCCGTGGAGTTTGGGGCGTTATATTTGTGCTCTGCATTGGTGGCAGATTTTACCTCCCCGGTGGGGAGGGGTAGAGTTGGGATCGCGGCGGAGGAGGCGTTGAGATCTGTACATAGGTTTGCTGGATGGGAACGTAATCGGGAGCGCGTGTCACTGCAATTCTCTACACGTTGCAATGTGACGAGCGAGCTATTGAATGAGGCATTTGGTGGATGTGAACCTAAATTCCATCCACGCAGCATTTTCTCAAGGGGAACCGGGTAGCCTTGATATGAATATGGATCACTCATAGCACGCAACTAATTCTGCAACAGCTTGTACAAGTCGACAGATTGGGACTCAATCCCCTCATCTACCTTCACAGCTATCGGACCACCCGACTTGGACCGACACAGTGCAGTTTCCTCCTTGCTAAATAGAAGCAGCAGGTTATAGAGGGGCCCAATATTGATGCTACTACCGTAGTGGAGTTGAGGATGAACCTGATCAGGTGCTCCAGGTGCACCATGTGCGCAAATGTTTCTTACCAGAAACCCACTACCCGCAGTGAGCCCACCTGTTGCTACATATATAGGCTCATCTTGGGGGTAGTTCCGCTCAATCGGTGAATCAATGGATCGGTCGGTCGGTCGGTCGGTCGACCAGAGCAGTTGCGAATGGACGGAATTTGTCCGGTTGATTCACTCCATGTCACTCGAGCCGAATGCGAACTCTAATAAATTGTAGTATTGTAAAGGAGTGTGAACCGGAATTGCCTGGAACGGGCGGGATGGAAACTTGAAAATTTACTTGCTCGATGCTCGCGAGAGCATGATGGTCCTTCTTACCGACTACCTACTCATACGAAAGCTTGATTTCTTTGGTGATAGTGGTGAAGTCGGTAATACCCACCATACGGTGATAGCAGAGAAAAGTATCTGTGAGCACCATAAGCTTAACAAGTAATGAGATCATCCGTATCCGTCCGAATGTAGTGTCTACGCCCTGCGATGCAGCTTGCAAGCCACAATATTATCGCCGGTACATAGGTATGTACCTCACAGGAAGATCCGAACGTGAATCGGCCCAGTGTCAAGTGAAGGCCGTCGCACCTCAACGGGACACTGAAACCGCAAGCATTAACGCAGCCAATAGCAATCCAGTTGGCGCCTAAAAACAAAAACAGAAAAAGAGACTTCCACGTTATTCAAGAGTAGCAGTCGTTCGTTTCGAGTCAGTCAGTGCACAGTGCACAGTGCATACAGGTGCTAGCGGATGGGTCATGACGGAATGGTGGTTTCTCGGCCCGCGCGATAAACATGCATCTCCCGCTCCGTTTTTATTTCGTTGCTATGGCCGTCAATCTTGGTGGGTGACTTTGATGTTTTTTTTGCTCCGATTATGGCTACGATATTCGGGTACTTTGTCAACGACTCTGAGTTCTTGCGACGCAAAGACATGGTGGAGAGCCTAAATCCTATTTGTTCAATCTTGGCTCGCCGATAAGTCAAAAGTCGAAAACAGTCGAAATTGAAGTTTGCCTGGCTTTTAGATCTGTAATCAGCGAAAAATGTACATCCAGTGAGCAACATGGCGCAGCGGAAGCGCGCCGGGCTCATAACCCGGAGGTCCCTCGATCGAAACGAGGTGTTGCTATCTTCTTTTGCTCTTTCTCTTATGGAGAGCCGCCACTCGCTTATATTTTTTGGGCCCGTATCGCTAGTGTTTTCTACTTCTTGTTTCTGAGCGAGTGACTCAAAATGCCTTGCTGCCTGCTACCTGGTTACCGGCTCGTCTGTCGCGCCAGTGACAACCGTGAGATGTGACTCTGGCGGCACAAATCCGCCCACTACGGTACGTTAGAGAAAACACGATTCTCGAGTTTATTGAACGATGGTTGAAAACTGGTCAAAGGCCATACAGTGATATTTGTTGCCGATTTTTGCACTACGTCCCCGGGCGTCCTCTCAATCCATCTAAGAGAATAAGCCATCAATCGCTTATCCGATGCATCTGTGGCGCCAACGGCCAACATCGCCAGCAGCCTACACTTACTCGGAGTAAAGCCCAACAGCAGAATATGGGGCTATCAGTAATCGTGAACAACCACTGCATCGGTACGGTAGATAGTCCGACATCTCACTGTTGATATTATGCGTCTCATTGCCTATTCCGGTGTCACTGCTACTTTTCCCTGTCCTATGTCCTCTGTCCTTTTGGATCGCCGCATACAGCCTTCATGACCATCATGGCCTTCGTGGCTTCTTAGCATTGTACCTGTCTTCCCACCAGAATACCGTAAAGCCTCTTTAGGCTCCCAGCTCTCAGCCCAAGCCTGGCTATCGTCGCTTCCTCTGTCTGAGCAGTGAGGCCCGGCTTCATCTGGTTGTTTAGACGAGCTCGTTGCCCTTTATAAGCAGTCTCCTTTCTCATCTTTCTCAGCTTTTTCGTATCATTACATCAATCGAGTCGGGTTTTTTTCTCAGTTTCAACCTCTCACTGTCGGAGATGGGTAGCAAATGAGGGGATTAAGCCGTGTGGTCGCCGCGGCTAGATGGCAGGCTGTATGCGATAATACATTGATGTTCTCCCGAGCTCTCTCGAGATCTCTCTTACGTAAATCGAATGGAATCATCCGAAGCCTATGCACATTGCGCACCCATTGCGGCGGAATCACCAAATACCTTGGTGATTTCACGCAGTGTTCTCCATAGTCCGGTCCAGACTGCAGTCCGGACGGCAAGGGCTGCCAAGATCCAGTCCCGTCCGTGCCTTTTGGAGGACGGGATAAAAGTAGTCCGTCCCGTCCGCCAATTTTCTGGACAGTGTTGGACTGCAGTCGACTGCAGTCCATCCCGTCCGACCATACCGGTGGACTAGTCCGTCCGACAGACACCTCCGGACGGACTGGACTGGACTATGGAGAACACTGATTTCACGTAAGCCTGGGCTCGGTCATCTAAAGCTCCCCTACCTACCTACCGCACGTATCGACCAGCCAAAGCCGAAGCCGAATGAGGAAGTGCAGCCTGGAAAGTAAAGGGCTTATCAAAATTATCAACACCGCGAGTGCCACCAATGCTGCCTAGAGATCTCCAATGCAGGATGTTCAATCACCGGTGTGCTAGCACTCGCGAGTCGCGCTGACAAAGGATCTTCTTGGTCAGGCAGTTTATTCTCACCGTGTAGTTAGCCGACTAATCCTATCACATGTATCCGCCTCCACTACTATATATTAGCTGGTCATCTTCGTAAGATTACACTGTACGGTACTTTATCCAAACGTGACATCTCCGGTGATCGCTTCGTGCCGGTTAGGGAGTCGAGACCGCGAGTAGGTATCGGCGACCACCATCACTCGGATCACCACCATACCGTACCGGTACATACCGGTCATATGAATGTAAATTACCATATGTTAGTATTCCGGTCAGCACTAGTTCCCTATAAACCGTAGTTAGCAATCTAGCACATCCGGGCACAAGCGACCCCCCTTCTCACCAGCGCCAGCGCCAGCAGCGGCGGGGACGGCGGTCAGAGCGCGCTCGCTCGAGCACAGCCACGCTACTCTATGACATATCTCGGGAGGATCACGCCCGTCCGTGCTTTCCGTGGTCGGAGGTCCGTTCTCGTTCTCATCGGCGAGCCGAGCAGAGCAGGATTGCCGCCCCGCCTTGTCTCGCGCCAGTTCCGGCCGCCAGTCTTACATAACCAACACCAACTCCGTGCGCTCATGACTTAGGCGCTGACGCGCCACCCCACTACTCCACTCCACCACTCCACCACCACTCCACTACAACGACTTCTACGTACTCCCCACAGGTAAGAAGTAAGAGTACCCCTGGGTCCTCAAACGTCGCACCTTCCCCTCCCCCTCCCCCTCGGTGAGCCCTATGTACTGCAGATATACCTAGCGTGTAGCGTGTAGCGTATAGGTAGCGTATATAAGCGTGCGTATGTAATCCCACAAAGCTGAAACGGCTTTTATGCACCCCGCATGCACGCACACGCACGACACTTTTTTGCGTGTGTGGGTCGTGGGTCGTGGGTTGATGGTCGGTGGGGTGGTCGTGTGCTGCCGCCGCCGGTTCTAGAAGGCAAGAGGGAAGGAACTTGGAAGGAAGCAGGAAGGATGGGCCGTGGGCTGGAACATCTTGCGCGCGGGAGTGAGTGTGTACCCGGGTAGAGTACCTAGGCAGGTACGTACGTGAAGTATAGTGTACAGACTCGAGCTGAAGCATCCACAGCTGAAGCCTGAGGTATCTCACCCATCCACCGGTGGGATGCGAACCCCACCCTCCCACCCCACCCCACCACCCCCTATGACTGCATCCCGACTATCCCGACTGCAAAGATAGGCAGAGCCCCTATGTAGAGTATGTAGGGCCTACCGAGCGAGGGAGGGAGGGAGGGAGGGAAACTCCAGCCTTGCGCCCTGCTCCCCCCGCCACACCCACCCACACACACACACACACACACACACGCCCACGCACACACACAGCTTCCGTCGTCCGCTCACCAACCTCACGATCGGCCTCACACCCACGCACCTACACACGACAGGCTACCAACCCACAACCCCATTCCTCAATCTCCACAATATTTCCGCAGCACGCTAACTCTAACTGCCTAACTACCGTACCGTACAACTACAGTACAGCTAGTGGTGTAGTGGTGCAGTGCAGTGCGGCAACTTACAGTGCAGTAACTTACAGTGCAGTGTGCGCCGTTGCACAGCCCCGTCGCTGCCCTACATACTCTAGACACTCCACATAGACACTCTACTCTACCGACTCTAGATATCTACATATCACCGCCACCAGTACCAGCTCCTCCTCAATGCAATGCACCCGCAGCCGTAAGCGAAGCATATCGTAGAAGCCAGATGCGCCTGTCGAACCAACCACGGCGCTGGTCAAAACACTGTTCGAAACGGGTGGGGAAGGAGGGCGGCGCTGGTTGCGTGGTATCTTATGGAGTCCCTACACCCAACCAGCGCCGTCTATTGTATTGTGTTGTGGACTTGGGCTTGTGGGCTTGTGGACTTGTGGGCTTTGAAAGTGAGGAAACTGAGGAAACTGAAGAAAGTGAAAGTGAAAGTAGTTGCTGCCTATCCAAAAACAGCACGACCAGTAGAAGTCGTCGCCGCCGCCATCGTGCGAAGCATGGTAAGCAAGCCATCAAGTCAGAAATTCAGCCCTGCCAGTCGGCCGGTCGGTCGGTCGGTAAACAACAATCTAGCGTGCAGAATCGTATCCACCGATGGAGAACCATCTATAGTAAAGCTGATACACTCTAGTTACACTCTACACTCCACAGCAGATAGATAGATAGATGTACTCTCCAATCGGCCGTCGCAGGTACACAGGTACCTACTTCATATGTCATAGGTAGTAAGACGATCAAACCCAGGCCAATACGTACTTCAATCAGCCCCACACCCCCCCCCACCCCCTCATCCAGAAACTAGAAACCACCACCACTTCACGATATCATATCGAATCAAGGTACCGGTATCAAGCTATCATATCACAGAGTAGGCAGAGCATGGTAGGCAGGTAGGTAAGAATGAGCACTGTAATTGAGACTCTTCTAACGTTGCTCTCTACTAATTGTACAACCCCGATCCTGCCTCCATCCATCCATCCAGTCCATCCCATCCCATCCAACCAGTCCATCCCATCCAGATCTCCTCCCATATCCCATATCCCATGCCCAACCCCGTAAGGAAATAAAACAGAAACCCATTTCCCCTTTTTCGCCAGACCGTCCTATCCATCCACCCATCCCATCCCATCCGACCCATCCGATCCCATCCCATCCAGATAAACACCGGCAACTGATACCCCCAAGCAACTCCAAAGCACCCCCACCCCGCCCGCCCAGTATTAAAGTACGTAGTAGCAGTAGCAGATAAAAACAAGAAGTAGAAGAAGGAAGACAGAACAGATGAGTAAAGTAAAACAAAGCAAACGCTCGCAGGATGATATGCAACGCAAAAAAGCAAGAATGATGGAAAACAATATGTACTCCTCCCACCCACCAAAGAGTAAAGGAAAAGAGATGATGAAAAAAAACAGACGCTGTGCGAAACAATAATCATTCCCAAACACCGGTAAAACGAACCCCCCCCCCCCCCCCCTCCATAAAACAAACCCAAGCAGGAAGCAAAAAAAAAAAAACCAGACCCAGGTCCCACCCAACCCAACCCAACCACCCCAGTAAAGAAAACACCACATCGTGCGCATGGCCTCGGTATCGCGTGAGAAGAAGCAAAAGCAAGGCGGTATAAACAAATCATCATGAAACTCGGAAGCGATTCATATACCCCCCCATAGCGATCCACCGAGGCCGAAACCAAAACCGTATAGCACCGATCCGTCTAATGTTGAGGAAAGAGGTAAGGAAAATAGCGTGGGGGGAGGAGGAGGAGTTGAATCTATCGTAAACGAGGAAAGGATATGAAACGGGCTGGCGAAAGTGTCGACCCCACATCCCGGCTAAAACCGAGATCTCAATACACGGACCGCGTCGACATCGTCGCAACACCCAGTCGGTCAGGGCTGTTGCTTGCCCCTGCCAAGAACCGGCTCAATAGGCCGCCAGTTGAACCACCGGCGGTCCTGAGCCTCTTCTTGCCGGTATCCAGGATCGGCAGAAGATGGCGCACGTGGCTGTGCACGGGGATACTCGGCGAGTTCTCCCGCGAGCTCGCAACCGAGCTCGTTGTCCCACTTCGAGACAGACCGGGTACCGAGGAAGGGGGGGAGTCGTAGTCGATGGTGTTGGTTCGGCGGTGTGCGTGACCGCGGGAACGGTGGCGCGAGTGGTGGGGGTAAGAGGAGTTCTCGGATCGGTCCGAGGCCCTCGAAGAGCGACCGGACGACGAGGAGGAAGAGAGCGGCGAATCGCTCAAGTGGCGCGTGGGAGGAGTCGTATCGGACAGGTAGACGGGAGAGTGATGAGCCATGGATGGCGAGTAGGCGCGGGTGCGCGAGCTAAGCCACTCCCTCTTCATCTCCTCCTTGTACTCCCTGACTCGCTGCCTCTCCTGCATCTCGATCTCACGGTTGTGGCTGTGCATGATGGGGGTGAGGAAGGGCTCGAGGTGCTTGTACAGGTCGTCTGGGTTGATGCGCAGATCCCAGTCGAGCAGGAACAGTAGCTGCTTCTCCATCAGGTTGACCTCCGTCAAGGAGAAACCAAAGTTCTCGAAGCCGCGGACCACGCTGTAGCGCGCCCAATGCTTGTTCTTCGGCGACGAGTCATTCAGGTTCTTAGCGGCCAGGATGAGCGACGCGAGGAAGATGCGGTGAACAGTGCAGCGCATGCCCTTGGCCACCGGAGGCAGTGTCTTCTGTAACCGGTCAAGGTAGACCAAGCTCGACATCAGTGTTGGGAGCTGGACGTGTGACCGGTCCACGATCGATGTGATGAACTGGAGGAGAGTGGGAATGGCGGGTTCACGGGATCGAGTGAAGTCGGTCTCGTGATCGCCCTCCGGAGGAGTCTGTGGCGGCGAGGGTAGTGGCTGTTGGCACCGAATGACGTTTGATGCCTTGGCAGCGAGGTATGCGATCATATCCTTGGAGACTGGCAGTTGGACGAACTCGGCCAAAGCCTCCTTGTTTCCCATCAAGCTTGCTGAAGCCATTGCTGCGATGTGATGATTGTTGGTGATTATTGGTGATTGGAGGGAGTGACTGTTGATGTAGGGTGTCAAGGTAGGTAAAGGAGACTGCACTGCGGTCTTTGCTTTCCTATTGTCGGGTTTGAGTATTGCGGTTTGAAGTCGACTTTTGTTTTGGAGTCGAGGACAGTATGCGGGGAGGGTTGGGGGGCAAGATGATGTGATATAAAAAAAAAAAGTCGTTGGGTCGTTTGCGCGTCGTGTCGGTCTGTCTGTCGGTCGAGGGGCTGGCTTGGTCGCAATGTGGGAATCTTACGGGAGTGCAGGAAGAGGTGTATTAGTGGCGACAAGGGTGTGTGGATGGATGCGTGGTGGGTGTGTGGGGGGGATGATGCGTTCCTTCAAGGAGACGCTTGTGTTCTTTGACCGAGGTGGTGTTAGGTAGAGAGATTAAGATGTAGTCGATGAAGCACAGCCTGGGGATGGAAGGCGGTGATGGGGGGCGGAGGAGTGCTCTTAAGACTTTCGGATCCAGCGCTGGGCGGGGGATGTTGGGCCAACGTCTGGGGTGGAGGAGGGAGGTACCGGTATGGTGTTCCAGAGAGGGTGCAGGGTGAGGCAGACGGTGAGCTTGAGGAATCTGGTGGTGGTGTCGGTGGTGGTACGGTATGGAATCTAATTCTACAGCCGCCTTCTCGCCAGAAGTCCGTATGTACGGATGTTATTCTTTTCCCAGTCAAGGCAAGTTTCTCGGATCCGTTGACTGACGCGCGCAAGACTCTGGTGCGGAAAGGTAAAAATAAGCAAAATAGCAGGAGGGGGGGTGGGAAATGTTACAGATATCGCAGAGGTGCGGATTTCTCCAGGGGTGGGACACGGCTAGGCCGGGGCAGGGGAAGTGCGCTGGTTGGTTGCGCTGTCCGTTGATTCAGATCCTCCGAATTCCGCGGCCACGAACGGAATCTGGCACAGCGGGTTTCTCAGCAGCAGCTTGTGACGACGGCGCGATTGGCTGCGGAGATCGGAATGAATTAGCAAAGCCACTCTCGTCGCGAGAGACAGTCCGGTCCGGCGAGCAAGCAAGCAATCTCAAGGCGAGAGGTTCGAAATGTCGTCGTCGTCTTCGGGGGGTGCAGGGGGGGATGGGGGGCAGTGACTAGCGTTTTAGGCTCCTCCACTCCTCCTCCTCCTCCTCCTTCGCGCTGAGATCCGTGACACGGTGACAGTAATGTTTTGTCTACCGTTGCATGCGTTTGGAATAGCTGGGACGTGGACAGTGGACACGGGTTTGCAAGGGGAAGGAGGACTAGCTAATGGTGGAGCAGAGATGCAGGAAAGGGTTGAAGGCAGGAGTCGACAAGGCAGGTGTGGCGGCGACGGCGGCGATGCAAGGGATGTCTGGATGTATCGCGTACACGGAGCGACGCACGGGGAGGGGGAGCGAACTATGATAGCTGTTGCTGAGCCCGGCAAGACTTGCTGGGTGCTGGGTGATGGGACAAGACGATGGGCGAACCGTCGAATGGGCGGACAGTCAGTCCAACGGTCGCTTTGGCGAGCTTGGAATGGTCGACATCGGAGGAGAAAGAACGAGCGTGTTGTTTTCCCAACTGCTGGCTGGCTGGCTGGCTGGTGATTCGATTGTCGATTGTACTGGTTACCGCTCGATGGGATGGATGGAGGTCGATAGGTATCACCGAGTGAACTCTAAAGATGCACTACACACAGCTTCATCGCTGCACCGAAGCTAGGGAAGCTAGAGTGGAGTGTTGAGCACAAAGACGGCCAGTGACAGCAGACCGATCCGCAGCGGTGGTGGTGGCCACAGTGGGCCATCATGGCCATCCATGAAGCTCAACCGGCCATTCGGCATCCGTCCTCGGAGCGCTCGTTCAGAGTTTTCTTTTCTTCTGCTGCTGCTGCTGCAAGTGCGAAGACAACAGCCGGTCCGGACCCTTGCGGACAGCAAAGCAAAGCTGCGTAAAGCAAAGCATCATCACCATCATCATCACCATCATCATCATCACCATGGAACACAAAACCAGGTCCACAATCGCTATTCACCGAATAGGAGACACATCTGGCCCTTGGGATTCCTGGCCGATATGTACTCACCGGTTCACCTGTTCACCTGTTCACCTGTCCTCCCGTAGAGTACCATAGGTTCATGTACGGGACAAGTTGGCTGAAGGGGGGTTTTTTTTTCTCCTCAACACATTCATCATCCACGCCACATCCACAACTGTAGCCACCAGCAAGCCCCCCCTTCCCCGACCGAATCGTCCTCGCCTCTGCGGCAACTGTACGGCGTCCGCCGCTATTGGATCAGATCCTCCCCCTCACAGCGATCCTGCTTGCTGCTCAGTGCAAGTACTTGGTTATAGTACAGTACATCTGAGCACCTCTCGCGTTCGTTTCACTTCTGCAGAAAGCGAGAAAGCAAGAAAGTGATAACAACCACAATAACAATAATAATTGGCAATATTGGATCTGCGGGAGCGCGTTGATGATTGGGATTGCCTGCATCCAGCGAAGCAGAGTCCTCGACGTGGTTGATCCAGAGTTCGGGGTCTTCTGGCTCTCCCAACTTCCCAAGTTCCAATTGCTTTCTTTCTTACGTGCGCGCCCGGCCCCCAACTGATTGATTGGCCCCATCATTTCGTACGCAGGGCTGTAATTAGATGTCGTGTCCACCTGCGAGCCAACGAAAAAAATCCGCAGCTTCTGATGAATCTGCACTGCAAGAGTAGGTAGCTACGGTACGGTATGTACGGTGTGTAGGATATGTGCTAGGTAATTTACTAGGCTGTACACACGGTAACTGCTGCACCTTCGTACACACACAGTTGGGCGGCACTGGGCAGAGTGGCTGGTGCATACTATTACTACTATTATCTACTACTATTATCTACTACCTATTACCAGCTGGTAGCCAGTGCATATCGTCCCCGAATCCCAATGCCCTAGGGTAATAGACGGAGACGGACTGGACAGTTCTCGCCCATCCATCCATTGAGACGAATAATCCGCCGCTACCATGGTTACACCAGGTGGTTAGAGGGGGAACACCATGCCCACACGCAATCCCCCCCGGTCCCCCGATTAGGTGTCGCTCAGGGCACGCGAACGCGTTTCATCATTCTCGATCCATCCGCACTACCTGTATCATCTGCACCATCTTGTCCATCCTCCGCCGAGCGCGCGCGTCTACAACATGTTTGACATCCATCCGTGTGCTGAAGAATTGCTTGCGAAGATCCAAAGTGTTCGCAGCTACGAACGGTCCCCAATGCCGCTGCCGGCTGTGCACGGGAGTGAGTGGGTAAGTGGATTGTGCTATGCCCACTTGCAGCCTCTGAGTTCTCCCGAAGTTCACTGTTCTATTACAGTAGATACCGTACCGTATTTATGGACGCTTGCATTGATCATTGATCTCTGTCTGCCGGACCCGGCGCGGCACGGCGCTGGGAGGCTGGTAGAGTATGAAGGTAGAGTGCCGGTCTGTACTATATGTACGTCTCCTTCTCCCGGTCAGTGATGAGGAGTGGCTTGCCGCCTCGCGCCGGCCGCAGAATAGAACAGAACAGAATCACAAACACTGGCCTGCCTTTTCCTTGGGTACGTACTAACTAACCATTAGGTACCGTACTCCGCATGCCCTCGCATTGTCTCAAGAGTCGACGATGAAGAATTCTCCGGCGCAGACGCATGCAGAGGCTCGAGGTTAGAACATGGCAGGCCGTGGTTTTTAGTATCATGGTAGAATAGAATAGAACCGTCGTTAAAAGCCTACGTACCCGCTCAAACAGTCTAACGTACGTCAAACCCACAAATAGGAAAATCCACCTAAACGGATGTGCACTGTGCACTTCGTCAACGACGCCACGAGGCGGCACAGCGCTTCGAGCCCTCAAACTCGACTCCACCACCAGTCCCCGGCATTCGGCTTCCGGATTAACTCGGTGCTACCTACGTGCCTAAGGTACTCTCTTTGGAACGGCCCCGGGTCCGGGCGTCCAGACATAGAGTACAGGCATTCGAGCGGTAAAAAATTGAAAGGCACGCACGTCGCACACTGCACGGGATGGACAATGGACAATGGTAATGGACATTCGATATAGATGGCGATGTGCTACCGCACACTCTCTCCCCACTACCTTCCTGCCTACATACACACTATATATCCATCACTCTCCACTCGCTCCCACGAAAACAGCGTCTCTCGCGAGTCCCGATTCCCAAACTCCATCCGACATCGCAGCTGATGCTGATGGTATGCACTCTACCCATCCCCTATCCCCTCGGCATCACGACCCGGAGATTTCCTCCAGCGCAGCGTAGCCAACACTTCTTTCTTTCACCTCCCTTTCTTTCAGATGGATCTTAGTTACTTTAGTGCTGAGAGATGACCTCGAAAAGCCCGAAGGAAAGGGAAGGAGGGGGGGGGGGGGGGGGAAAGCAGCTGAACAGTGAGTCCGGACCAGGAAGTTGCAACCCTCTCCCCCCCGCATCAGGCGATGTGTGTGCACTTGTATGTATCTCTGTGTGTATGCGTGTATGTGTGTGTAGGTACATAAGTGAAAGTGAATGTCAGCCATCCAGATTTCCAGATTTCCAGCCATGTGTAGGTGACAAAGCCCAAGACCAAGACCAAGACCATGACCCCAAGCCCGCGTTACACCTCAAGGCACAACGCAGCCCCTCGGAGTCGGATGAGAAATCCTACAAATTCCAATGCATTGCTTCGGATCTGCAGATAGTTACCGATCGCCGCCCGAAGGCTGAAGCTGGCCCCTGCCTTGGCCCTTGGCGGGGCTTCCGAGAGATCGGGGCATTGGTTCGTGTGTGCATTTATGCATATGCTGCGGGATATGTAGAGTACTCACGATATGTAGAGTACCGTGGAGCAGGGCAAGTAGAGTACCTGTGTATCGTACCGTACCGTATGGTGGTACGTACGTACGCTGATTACATAGGAAGTGGCTGAGCTCGCTGACGTCGTCTCGAACGTTGAAACTCCTCAGGCACTCGAGTTCACGGCCACAATACCTGTGTACCACCTAGTACTATGTATTTTGTATCATCATACCTACTATGAGTACCAATGCTTCATTATCGATCCCGGAAGTGCGGGCGGCTTAATCGCCCTTTCGCCCTTGCCTGCAAGTTGCTTGCTTGCTTTCTGGGTGTGCGGGAGTGTGGGTAGTTAGCCTGCTATAGCGCGCGCGTTATGCAGCCAGGGCATGGCATGGCATGGCAGGGCAGAGCCCATTTCTCGTACCGCCGGGCCAGCGGTCGAGCCTTCTCTAGTACCTCTTCGCGAATAGGTATCTGTGTCGCTTCATATGAAGAGCTCAGGCCCGGATTCCGGAAGGCTGGGTGGGCTGGCTGGGTGGTGCAAGGCGCTTGCGGCGGCGAGTTCGTGACGGCCGGAGATACCCAGAGTACCCAGAGCACTACTACTCGAGTACTCTAGGCAGCGGATTGGTTCTCAGGTCTTCCGAAACAATTCCTGCCCTTGATTGAGGTTGAGATGGCAGGCGAGGTGAAACTTTGCTTCGCCTTTCTTCGCCTTTCTTCGCTTAGTTACGGACAGGACAGGACAGGACCACCAGGCCCCCCACTGGCACCCACTCCCCCACCGGAGGATCCGGGGGATGCCTAATCTGCTCGTTTCGTTACATAGAGTAGTAATGCGCAAATTAAAGAACACAAAGCCTTGGAAATTCGCCACTCGAACTCACCTCGAACTCCACCGGGCTGAGTTGTCGTTGTGCGTCGTCGTTGTGCGTCGTCGTTGTGGTACCTCCTACCTAGGTGGTGGCAGAGATGAATCAGGAATGTGGAGCTCACAGGGCCGAGTGACAGCCGCGAAAAAAAGGGAAGGCGCGTACCTATGATATTACCTATCCCCGCCTGCAGGCTGCGCGAACTTCCTCATCTCGAAATTCATCATCACGCTTGACAACTGTGCTACGGTCTAACTAAGGTCTACCTACCCCGCCTTTACGTAGTCCCACGCGATGCGACGTGCCCGCTTTGACGCAATTTAGCTTACACACTTACACCGTGCACACAAGCGGGGCCGACCGGCCGGATGGACAGGCGGTCGGGCGGTCGGACGGGGCGGAGCGCTCAGCCTGCCTCAACACATTCCGGTCCGACCGATGACCAAGGACGAGGTTGCGTCACACACCCCGCACGCCGCTCCGCCGCTCCGCCTTAGGCCTGCTTGTGAGCAGTGAGTACTACCGTACCGGCCCGGTATCATGACAGCAACGCCTGGCTGGCTGGCTGGTAGGCTTATCTAGAGTAGGTATCCGATGCCGATCGCGACAGCCTTACCGCTAGGGAAGTAAGTGGTGGTTATCACTCCATGTAGAGCCTAGGGCAGAGGAGAGAATCATGATTCATGATTTCCAAGAGGCCACATCGACATCGACACCGACATCGATACGGTAATCGAGACTACCATAGAGTACGGTAGAGTACGGTAGAGTACTCTAGAGCAGCTAAGCCCTGGCACAGTGGCACTGCCAGTTCACAACCGAGGCCGGCGTCGACTCGTCATGCTGCAAGCTTGGCGTTTCCGAGACAGGCAGACAGTGAGGGACCCCACCGCCAGTTGTTTGCCAGCTCATGCCTGGCCGACCAACCAGCGGCGGCCGCGCAAGTTGAGTTGTGGCGGGGTCGGTCGGCGAAACACCTCAAGACTCAAGAGAAGAGTTCCAGCTATCAGTCGCATGAGAGCGTCATGGGCCATGGGCCATCTGTCCCCTCCCCCTGTCGCAGGGCGAGCTTGGTTTCAACTCATTCTTCCCTTCCTTTTGCTTTTGACAGCTACAGGTGCGGCCTTTTATTTTATCTTTCCACGTTTCTGGTGTAGTGTAGGTAGCTTCCTGCGGCTGCTGCGGAGTGCGGATGGCCAATTGACGCATGACGCTCTCATGCGACTGTGATAGCTGGAACTCTTCTCTTGAGTCTTGAGGTGTTTCTCCACCTGTTCTTTGTTCCTCGTTCTTCACGAGCTCCCGCGGTGCCCTACTAGCAGGTGCGCCCGCCCGGTCAACGCTACCCAACGAGCTGGTTAGATAACTGCGGAACGGACCGACAAACACCCCCCCTCCCCCCTCCTCCTCCTCACCCAACCCACCCATCCATCCTCGGGTAGCAGCATGCTACCAATCAACGCGCCGATCCACGCAACGCAACGGATGGAGACTAACGGGTGATGCGTTGGCTGGCTGGTCAGCCAGCTACCAGCCATAGGGAGACATGAATGGACGGATGGCCATGGTGAACAATCACATTCTAGGTACAAGTAACCAAGGTAGGGAGCGAGTGGTGGTTGATCCTGCAAATACCTCAATAAACTTCAATGTTGCTGCGCTGCTGCGCTAAGTATGGTACGCCTACGGTACGGTACCGTGTCATGTTCTGCCAGTGCCAGACGCTGCAGCCTGCAGGGAAGGACGATGGAGAAAAGATCTAGAAAGAAAGAAAGACAGACAGACAACCGAAAGAAAAAAGTTGGCAGTGGGGGGCAAACAAATGGACACCTGTGTGCTCTGCTGAGTGCTCTGGCTTTTTCGCGACCGGGGGGATTGCTCTTCGAAAGAGAAGAAAAAATGTATCCCACCAACTAGCATGCCTACACCGCCCATGTGCCCAATAGGTAACCATGTGTGTGTGTGTGTTTACCTTGTGATCGCAAGGCTGTGAATCGACAAGATCGCCTTGCGACCGAATGAAAGGCAGACTCCTACGTCCTACATACATAACCAAGCTTCAAAGACCTGGCGTTGCTATCTATCCGCCTCGGAGGACTGAAAGAGGGAGAGGCCTCGTACCGGTGGCGTTCGCGAACATCAGGAAGGAATCGGAGGAATATCACCTTACTTGATGCTTTGGTCGTCCGTTTGGTAACTGCAACGTGGACTATCTATCACGGATGACCGAGTCGGGAGCGCTGCCAATTGGGAGGGGGATACCGTACCGTACTCATGAAGGGGGGCGAATGGAAGAGGCGATGGATACCTGCTTCTTATGTACTTACCACGCGGTGGCTTGCCGGTTGGAAGCCAGTTTGGGGTATTATGAGCGAATAGCGAGATCGATGGGGGAAATGTCAGAGTGATATTCGATGGAGGATGGGTGATGAGGGATGGGTGATTCTCGATGAGGCACCCACCACCATGGTACCATCATCTCGGATTGCCGACTGAAAGCTCCGGACACGCTCTTCTCGAACTACAGTACCTATCGGTATGTACGAGTGATGACTTCCGTCCGTCCCATACCCAGATCCACCTATGCATAATGTACATTCATTCCGCACTTGCAGCACTCGCTTCCACTGTTCCACCCACCCTCCACCCCCGCATCCTACAGATCCTACAGATCCTACTTTTTCTCGTCTCCAACCTTGAAAGTCTTCGGCATATTCAACCCGACCCTCCTAGCGGTGAGCCGCGTGTGCTCCTCGACATCCAAGTCTCCGGCCAGCCCCGGATTGTAGCGCTCCAGCAGCGTGACGTAGACGCGCTGGCACTGCAGGTACTTGAGGAACTGCTCGGCGTGCTCCTTCGGCATGTCGGCGCTGCGGTTGAACCGCTGTCGCAGGCGCGCGTGCAGGCTTGTGGGCTTGGGCGTGAGCGGCGGTAGCTCGCGGAGGAGATTGCGGTAGAGGGCGCGCGTCGAAGACATCGCGGTGTGGGGGCTGTGTTGGGTGGCCGTGCTGGTGCTGGTGGTCGTGCTGGTCGTGGTGAGGTGGACCGTGGGGTGGCAAACAAGGTTGGGGTTGACCGTCGGCGGCGGAGGCGAAGCGAGAAAGTTCATCTTCACCACGCGGAAGCTAATGGGTTAGGGCTACGGTTGGTGGGGGAACTACGAGCTGCTGTTGCCTACAAACAAATCCAACGAAACGAAACGAACGGGATAAAATACGAGTCATCTCCACCCCCCTAGAGATCGTAGCGTCTTGCATCCCAGCGGCTGACTCCTGGATTTCACCAAGGAATGACTGGAATGAACGACTAGACCCCCATATGTAGTTGTACGGCGAAGTCAAGCGACTTGCGCACGCTGCGAATATTGTTGGACCACCTGACGGCGGTTACTGGGGCGCTGACTACTAGTCGTGCGCGTGTGTGAATTACACATGACTGTTCGACGAAAACGACGACGATGCTGACGGATATGAGCTGCCTTGGGAGTCATTTAAATCGGGCCGGCTTTCTTGTAATTCCCCATCGCATTCAGGCACGCAAAAACAGAGACGCCTTCAAAACTTGATGCTTATTCCTGCCATCCTTCCAAACCTCATTCTCATCACTGCCGCCACCGCAACCGCCATCGTAGAGCCACAGAACGCCACATTCGCAGTCCAAACGCCCCTTCGCATAGGCGTGGGAAAGAACCAAGACAAAACCTGTCTGCCCACGTGGAATCGTTGCGACTCCCTCGATCTTTGCTGTCCCTCGGGCACCAGCTGCGGCTACAACAACATCGCTCCTGAAGAAGAGCGTGTGATCGTCTGCTGTCCCCACAACACTATCTGCTATTCACTCGACAATCCCGAGATGGCGTTTGTCCATACCAGCTTTGGGACGAGGTCGACTAGACGCCAGCGGACGGGGTGGATCGCGGCTGCGGTGGCTATGGCTTACGGCGTGGGTAACTGGCGACGGAGGGATTGGTGATCACAGAATGTCGGCGGCAAAGCTTTCTCGATCATATGTAGAGTACAACTTTTTCCTCCCTAGCTATGTTCGGGAACATTCACCACCTTCGCCGTCGAGATTGCCGCCGCCCGTCGGAAATACTGTCTCAGTCATCAGCAATCATTCATTTCCTTTTTTCTCTTCTTTTCCCGCCGCATGACACCCACCTCCGAAATCTTTCCCTCCGGCAGCTTCCCATTCCACTTGTCACACACTCGCTTAATCCTATCATCGCCATCAAGCTCAATGGAAACTATACTCCTCACCTCCTTCTCCACGCCCGGCAGGGCCTTCAGGGAATACTTGTTCACAACCTCCATGTCGACCCTCTTCGGCGCCACCGAGATGACTTTATGTTCGATCATATCGATATCGCTCATGATCGCCTTAAGGCCCCACTGCACCCCTCATCAGCACCGCCCTCCCCTCCCCTCGTCACCACAGCGCACTCACCCACTTCGCATCGACCTCCACGATGCCCACTGCCTTACTCGCCCAATCCTCAAACACCGCATCATCCGCCCAGAACCTACGCTCCATCTTCTGCTTATTGACCTTCCCCTGCAGCAGGTCCAGCACCGCACCGACAACCTGGCGCATATGCCCGCGCAGCTCCAGCCCAGGCGCGAGATTGATCTCCACGCTCTCGACCTTCCCCGTGAGTCCGCTATCGGACGGCTCTGGCGCGGGCCGCGTCCCCGGCGCCGAGCTGCTCGTCGCCGGTGATTGGTCGTTCCAGTACGCGGAGTCGGGCGCGGTCGTGGGCTCGACCTTTTGCGCGGATGCGTGGTCCGACTGCGTTCGCGGAGGCGGCGACGTGCTTGTTGCGGTCGAAGGCGCACGGTTGCGGCTACTCATACTCCCCCCGGGGGGCACCCGCGCATGAGTCGATGTGTACCGCAGCAGGCGGCTGCCCGTAGGGATGAAGGCGAATACGCGCTTGCGGGATAGGACGCGGAGGGGGCTGAGCATGGTTTTTTCCTGGTTTTTGGTTCGTTTGGCGGCGGGTTTGCGGCTTTCTGCTAGAGGAGGGCGCTGTTTTATTCCAACTGCGGGTGCGTTAGGTAGCTTTGACGTCATCGGGATTCGGGCCCGTGGGCGTGGTGGTGCGTGCGCGTATTGATGTTCTGTAATTTTTAATCACCCTGAAGAGTAGCCCTTCATCGGGACAGAATGAATAGCTTCGCCAAGTACAAATATGTCCTGTGAATTGTGAGATTGAAGATCGAGTGATTGTCTGTGAAGTGTCATGCATCCGCAACACTTCGGTAGCCCGTACGAGTCGCTTTGGCTGCTTGTGGGGATTATTCTGCGGGGTTATGTCCCGATGAATGAGCTTTTGCGGCCCCATTCAACTCTGGGAAGCTCAGAGTTAGTGTCGCGAAGAGCATTGCCGTCGATGCGACTGCAGCAGCGCTTGGAATCGGATACTGTGGGACACAGCGGAAACGGCGGGCATGGCAGATGCACGAGCGGTGAAATTTCACCGACCTGGCTAGACCAGATTCGGTGGGATTAAACGTTCAGAGTGCTCTTGTTTATTTTGCCGGCGGATCTGTCTGTCTGTCTCATCGCCCATCCTCATTGTTTTCATCATTCTTGTCGTGCCCTGTTATCCGATTTGTCGGTCAGTGGTCGCTGTGATCGTTTTCTCGTTTTAGTGTGCCTGTTCGTCTGGGACTTCCTGAATTCTTCAGGAGGTTCATTTTCTATACTCGTCCTCTTCCTTTTCTCATGACCTATACTTGACTCTTTCACCCTATCCACTGCCAACGTCGACTAAGGGTCCCTCTGGCCTTTAGCTCTTCAATACCTATCATTGGAACTGTTAGCGTCCGGACCCGAACAGCACTTGGCAGTACCATCGCACTCAGCCTCGCTCGTCCATCCGCCCTTGAGCGAGAGACCCGAATAGCGCTCGGCAGTACCATAGCACCTAGCAGCCATGCTTGGAACCGGACAACATTGATTAGGAACTCTTCGCGTTCGGGCCTGAAGAGCACTCGGTAGTGCCCTCGCACCCAGCAGCCACGCTTGGAACCGGATATCATTGGAACTGTTCGCGTCCGGATCACGAATAGCACTCGAGAGTGCCATTCCACCCCATCGCATCCAGCAGCCGCACTCGTCCACCCACGCTCATCCATCCGCCCCGGGTTCCAAGATCTCGAGATCGAAACCACATTGCGAGTGATCCGCCATGGTCTGCACGTTACTATAACCCCCCAAACCCCCAGGCTACACATGGTACAGCTCCACAAGCCCCACGGATATGGCACTAACCAATAAGTGTTTTGTACATATGTAGCGATGTCTCGCGATCGGGCGCAGGAGGAACCCCCCTCCGACAAAGTGCCCGAGGTCTGGGTACTAACTACCGGTAGTAGTGCTCACCACTGTGCTTCGACCGAGCGCCCAGAGTCTCGATACATACACCTCCCTAAAAGCAGAATCGTCTTTCGCTATCCTTTCCCGAGTCCTTCTCCTGCGCCTGGCGGTAGATATGCATACTTGCCCCCAAGTACATATTTATCTACCTGGTATGTAGATGTTTCGTGTCGGATGCGTGGGGCGGGGGGGTTATCCGACACGAATCCTCGATTCCCTCCTCTCCTCTCCTCTCTCCTCCCCACCGATGAATAATTACTACTAGTATAGGTAGTATGTACCGTATCGCGCACCAAATACGGTAGTTATGTAGCAGGTAGTGCAATACCCAATACTACTACCCTACATATACCCAATATACATCCGTTAGATACGACGCAGCACCCACCCAATCACAGCCCGCACAGCAAGCCACCATCGGTCCATCGCCCTGGCCCACGTGGTTTCCTGTTTCCCCACATTCCTGTAGCGAGCGAACGAGCCCCCCCCCAACCAACCCACAGTCCACCTACGGTCCACCCACCGTGTATAGCTGGTTGTACTAGCACTGGACTGAACGGGGGGGGGGGTTGACGATGGCCCCACGAGCCGTGTCCGACCGTGCATATTCCAGCGCGGATAGTTAGGATCGGACTCGAAACTGCGGGGGGCGGCTTCGGCGTTGCGGGCTCGCGGGTTCGCCCTCGGGCGATAGTTTGTCGTCGGGCGGCCGTGTATTCGCCGTAGACCCGACCCGATCCTCCGATGTCGCTGCTAACTACGGCAGTGGCTAGGTAGCTCACAGTACGGCCAGCCATCCAGCCCGTCCGCCCGCCCGCGATCGACTCGACGACTCGACGACCGCCTGCCAACTCGGTCCACGCACGTACGATATGACGCAAAACACGCACCGTCTCCGTCTCCGTCTCCATCTCCGTTCCGCCCTAGCAACAATATGTAGCAACAACAAAAAAACTAAAAACTAAAAGCTAGAAAACAACAACAAAACTAAAAACTAAAAGCTAGAAAACAACAACAAAACTAAAAACTAAAAGCTAGAAAACAACAACAAAACTAAAAAACTCTATCGTGCGTCCCAGGCTCCACTGGTTCGTGCGGTTTCAGATCACCGGGCGGTCTACTCGCTAGTAGATATACTAGCGGTATCCTAGGTGTGTACACACTTGGATCCTCTCCACCGATGCTCGCCGATGCTCGCCGATACTTATATCTATGATATACTCCGTCATGGTGTGTGTGCGTCTTGCTATCGTCGGCGTCGGCGGAGAGTGGGTGAGCATTGAAACATCGGACGGAACCATCGGAACTGTCGGAACTGCCGGAACTGTCGGACCCTCGGAGGGCGGAGGCAGCTGAAGTGAATCATCGCGATGGATGTTTTGCAGGACGTTTTTAAGAGTGTGGCTACTATTACTACTCTACACACATGATACATGCTGATGGGATGTATGGAGCACGCGATGTTGCGCGGGGGGATTTTGTTGCTGGGTGCAGAATGCTGGGTGCTGGGTGCTTTTTCTTTTCTTTCAATATCGAGATAAGATAAGACAGCCCCGTTATCATTGTCATCTCGGGGATTCGGCACTTTGTCCGGCCGGCCGGGGACGGGACGGGATGGGACGAGTGATGGTTTGTGCTGTGCTGTGGATTACCGAAGACAGAGAGGATGCGGTACGGTATGGCACGGTATGCAGCGAGCCGAGTGGCGTGGGCAGTCTATACCGGTATCTGCCGAGAGGGAGTGGAAATAAAAGCCGAAGATGAAACGCGCACAGCAAGATGCCAGGCACTGCTGTGGACGGGTACCTGCCGCTGCGTCTTGCAATAATGATCGCCCCCCCCTCCCCCCGGCGCTTTGATACCGCAATACATACTCGACGGATGCGTGCGTGCGTGCGGAGACCAGGAAAGGTTTTGCAAGAACGTTTGGCATTCGTTTGTTTGCCTCCCTCCATCGCCTCATCGCCTCATAGATCGCCCCCCTCCATCGCCCCATAGATCGCTTAATCGCCTCATATGTGCGTCCGTTGCCTGTTGCCGTTGCCCGTGGGCACGGAGAGTGTATTACGTATTTCGTAATGGTACTACCATCCACCACCACCCATCCGTTTGTTTGTACTCCCTTGGCCCACTCTCCACTCTTCTTCTGCCTCCTCTTTCGACGCTCTCTCACCTCTCTCACCTTCCAGTCAGCAGCCACCATGTGCCCTACGTAACACTCCCCCCGTCGCCCCCCCCCCCCCCCCCCCCTCCTCCCCATGCGCCGTTGATATAAGCTGCAACTTACGAGTCTGCAAGTCTGCGATCATCATCCGATCCGGTCGGCTCTTAACTTCTTATTTTTCCCCGCAGGCGCCAGGCATTATGTAGCCAGGGCCGGGGCCTGGGCTGGGTTGCACGATCGCCCCCAGCGGTTTCGGTTGCGGTTGCGGGGTGCATACATACCGGTATGCACGGTACAGGCAGTAGGTAGCATCATCGTCTGCTTTTCCGGTAGCCGGGGGGCAAGATTCGAGGTTTGAGGGTTTGGGGGGCTTGAGGGTTGGGAGGGCCGCTGGTTCTGTCTGTCTTTTGTGACCACAACCGCGCCCCTCATGGATGCAGCGGTTGCAACTTACATCTTGCAACCTACAACCTGCAACCTCGCCCGCGGCGTCCGGGTAAGATCTTCATAATCCAGTGCAAGTGTGCAACATCTTCCAGTTCCAGTTCCAGTTCCAGTTCCAGTTCAAGTGCAAGTGCAAGTGGGGACAGTATGATAGGTAAGTGCAAGTGAGGCAAGTGCAAATTATGGAGTTGGACGTGATCGTATGAGTGGAGCAGAGTGGAGCAGAGTGGAGCAGAGTGGGGCAGGTGGGCAGGTGGGTAAGTACGGTATGCAGGGTGCGGGCGCCGGTTTGATCTGACCTCGAGTCTCGGAGGCTGATACATGCTGAGATACATATCATACGGTACCGTACTCAATGATATGCACGGGATGCACGGGATGCATACGATAGCTGTGGATGCATACATGATATGCATACGGTAGGTATGGAGTATGGATACACCATGGGAAGTTGGCCACCAGGGTACGCTCTATGCTCGATATCATAACGGAATATATCTATGGATGTATGGATGTGACGTCTTGAACCTACTCAAACTACCCACATACCTACCGGGGGATGTGTGTGTCGAGTGTGTGTGTGTGTCGAGTGTGTGTGTCGAGTGTGGGTGTGTGTGTGGGTGTCTTCATCAACCCGGACGCCTAAATTCCAATCGCAGCCTCGCCGCATCGCTGCATCGAAAGGCGTCAAGATTCAAGAATTCGAACAAGTGGAGCTAGGGGGGTCGGGTCTGGCCCCTCGTGGGGGGAAGACATGGAGCAGCAAACGAACGGACGGGCAGACACTTCGAACCTCTCGGGGGAGGGGGAGGGGGGTTGCGCGCGGCTGAGGAGATTACATCAGATCAGATCAGTCAGTCAGTGGTCAACCATGACTGTTGTGTACGTAGGGGATGGATGGATGGATGGATGGATGGATGGATGGATGGATGGGTCCTATCCTCTGCCTGCGATAACTAGGGCCCGGGGTGGATGGATGGCTGCTTGCCGCTGCGAGAATCCTGCTTGGCCCTTGGGTGGATGGTTGCCGCTGCCTGCGAGTACACACGTGCCGCCGTCATGCGATCGTACTACAGCCTACAGGTAGTAGTGTCCTGTAACCTGTTTGTGGCGAATCTCCTTCGTCTTGTTCTTCTTGTTCTTCTTCCATACCGGTACCATATAGCCGAGACGAGTACCGTACTCTAATGGCGCTTTGGCTGGCTGGAAGCGGTGCTGGAAGCGGTGGCGGATGGTACGAAGCAAGTGATCCTGAGGATCCAAATGCACCGAGGCATCTCCCTCCTCCTCCTCCTAGGCTCCTCCTCCTGCTTCTCCTCCGACGACGACTCCTTCTCGCCAGAAGACTGTCACACGCACCACTTCAGTGACCAGTCGAGGACTCCGGGGGGCGACTTCACTTGCACTGTTTGTTTTATCGCAATCGTTTGACCTTCTAGGTACACACTCTACCGGCCAGTGCACCTTTACCTTTCCGCGCCACAGGCCTTATCGTGGGTACCGGTACGGTACGGTATCACAGAACCCGCGTAACATCGCTTCCATAGTGCCCTAGTGCCCTCCTGTCTACATGGAGCCGGATCCTCGCCCTCCAAACAGCACTTGTTTACTCTACATATCTACATCCATCCATACTCTACATCCAAATCCAGCAGTTCGAATTCAGAGGCACCGACCGACCGCCGCCGCCGTCGCCATCGCAGTCTGACACTCGAAGAAGCTTGATTACTCTAGTACGGGAGAGGGGGAGTGGGTGGGTGAGGCGCTACTTTGCCGATGCAGCGATGCTGGTTGGTTGGGGCTGAGCGCGTTTGGCGAGGGGAGAGTTGGCGAGAGGAGGGTTGGCACGGGAGGACGGGGTGCGACGGGGGGGACGGATAGCTAGTGGGTAGAGTAGGTTGCTTAGTTACCGGCCGGTGGATATAGTGGTCGGCCACACTGTCGAGGCCCGTATCTTGATTGGTCGTGTGGACTGCACCCTTCGTACTAAGTATCGTCCATATGCACCACGGTCTCCCCCCGTTACACGCAGGGCTAACGCCGACGCTCGCCCTCTCGTCTCTCGTCTCTCGTCTCTCCGGCTCCGGGATCTCTGTTCTCTAGTGGTGGTGGTGGTGGTGGTGGTGGTGGTGGTGGTGGTGGTGATATCACTTTCTACATAGCCGTCGACGGCGTTTCGTTTCAGGCAGATGTTGGTGTATCCACATACATAGTGAGCGGGTTTTCGGCTCTAGGCTGGTGTGGGCCTAGCAGCATGCATCTCTGAGGAGGTCACTTCTTTGGCTGGCGAGACAGAGGGCAGGGATGGACCGCGTGGGGGCTGGCTCACACTAGTTTCTAGTCGGGCATGTTTCGCCAACGGCAGTAGAGCAAGCGAACGGGCGGTGGGGGGGGATTGAGAGCTATTGATCGTGAAAAGATAGTTAGACTGTTAGAGGGAGACGGGGGAGACGGGGGAGACATGGGTGATTGGGGAAGATGGAGTGATGGAGTGATGCAGTGTCGGCGAGAGCTGCACGGTCGGAACGGCCAGCGGAGCGAGGTGGACAGCCGGGAGACGGAGAGAGGGCTTCTCGTCTTCCACGGCCGGGAGAGGCAGATCCCGAATAATGTTCTGTCCGTCCGCGTCGGTGGCTTCCAATTGCTGCTGCTGCTGCTGCTGCTGCTGCTGCTGAGCACACTATCGTTCCCGGCCTGACCTGGGCGCACTGTAGAGTATGCAGAATCACGAGTGCTGCCGTGCCACGATACCGGTAGGTAGGAAGTTGAGTAGGCACATACCGAACTCGTTTCAGGCGAGTGGGCAGACATCGTTCGGCACGCCCACTCTGCGGCTTCTCACACGCCCGGAATTCCTACACGCCCCTCCGCACACATCGACCCGTGGTAGGCAAATACGCCTAGCAGGTCTCACGGCGCATCCCCACGCCCGTACATACCGCACCGTTTCCCGTGCACCTCTAGATCCTGATCCATATCCTGATCCTGAGCCGACGTCGACGTCGGTGGGCGGCGGCGGCGTCAGCGGAGGCAGTCGAAGCCGTCCGTCCTCGCAGGACCGGCGACCACTCACCTCATCTTCCTCACCACACCTGCAGGGGTTTGTCCGGTTGTGTGTGGGGTCAAAACCTGTGGAGACGTGCATGCATGCATGCATCAGCATACACACGAGTCTACGACCGACCGACTCGAAGAGGGAAGGATGGATGGAGGACGAAAAACGAATGAGAAAAATAAAATAAGAAATAGAGAGGGAATCGAGGGCGAGAGCCAACCAACCCAACACCACCCACCTTCTCGCGGGGGGGGGGGGGGGGAGGGGGAGGGAAGGTGTGCAGCCACCACCACCAACGACAGCGGCCTCCCCCCGTCCTTGCAATAGTCGGACGCGTTAAGCTGTCTCTGGTGCGGAGAGGATGGCTAGAGTAGAGAGTTAGCTGCAACTCGAACCCGGGGAGCTTCGAGGAAGCAGGCAGATCGGAGCTGAGCAGAGAAGAGTGGAGCGGAGCAGACAGAATGGAGCGGAGCAGACAGAATGGGGTAGAATGGAGCAGATCAGAGCAGCGGAGCAGACAGGATGGAGTAGAATGGAGCAGATCAGAGCAGCGGAGCAGACAGAATGAAGCAGAGCAGAGCAGAGCAGAGCAGAGCAGAGCAGAGCAGAGCAGAGCAGAGCAGAGCAGAGCAGAGCAGAGCAGAGCAGAGCAGAGCTGCAGCCCGCACAGGAAGGGGAAACGCAAAAGATCACACTAGGAAGAAAAAAAAGGAAAAAGGAAAAAAAAAGAATAAAGCACCTTCCCTCATGTCTGCCACCTTCCCCCGTCCATTCATCCAGCCATCGTGGGCAATCAATCGAATTGATCTTCATAATCTTCATCAACCCCGTCACCAAACGTGAGTTCTGTCCATTCACTCACTCGCTCACTCCACACCCGACCCGATTTCATCCTTCCACGACAACCACAACCGCCGCCGCCGCCAGGTGCGCAAACCACCACCACCACCACCACCACCACCACCACCACCACCACCACCACTATCACCGCCGCCACTACCCATCCCCCATCACCCATAGAGTGCTTCACCTACCATAGAGTAGAAACCTGCATTTGCGAAAAAAGAAAAAAAAGAAAACAAAAATCGCCTAATATTGACGGCCGAGCACGAGTCTTGACTCTTCCGCACAGGATCAGCTCCAGCTCCGTGCGGACGGCCTCGAAGTTGGAGTACTCTAGATCTGCACGCTGCCGAGTTCATGCGATATCGATTTGACAGGGTGCCCTTCTGCTTTCTCTTAATCTTTTAGTCTTTCTTTATTTATTTAAATAACATTCATTATCGGGGGTGCTTTCTCCACTTGCTTCCCGCCCGCCGTTTCGTCTTGCTCGATCCGATCTGACCGACCCGTGCTCGCCTTGCCTTGCTGGATCTTGCCTGCCTGTCTGCCTGCTCGTTAACTGTCAACTCGCACATCTCATTCACTCTGCTTGCTTTAATTCTCCGTTGAGCGCTGCTGTCTCCATTGCGCTTCATCCGGTCTCTCCTTTTCTTCCGCTCCCTCTTAACTTGTCTTCTACCCTTCTCCTCCTCCTCCTCCTCCTCCTCCTCCTCTTCTCCTTCTCCGTCTCCTTCTCCGTCTCCCTCCGTATCCCCATCCCATTCCTGAATAGGAAGCCCCTCAAGCGTTTCGTCGTCGGCAGGTCATATTGGAGTACTTATCCGTCTGCAGATCCGTCGCCAAAGTCTCCATTGGAAGAGAGTCCTCCGTCCGTCGTTCGTTGAGAGAAACAGCGAGCGCCGGTAAATATCTCGCTCGCAAGACGGACTCCACCCTGCGATCAATCATACCCTCCGTCGAATTCTCCTCCCACCCTGCCATCAATCAATATCCTCCATCGAATTCTCCTCCCCACCCCACACAACCCATCCCTCCCCCCCAGCACGAGCCAGTCCTTTTCGAGCACCCCTCCGATTCATCCTGGCGCACATCTAAATTCGAATCAGCACTTGCAGCGAAGTAGTTGGTCTTGCCTTGGGGGATATCAACCTGGATACATACATAACTGCAGAGTCCACCCTACTGCAATGCCGCGGTAGAACCACAATATATATCCAGTCCACCCCCACCAAGCCCCCCAGCGCACCCCATCGAAGCACCCACATATACGAGTATATATAAAATTCCACAGACGCACTCCGACACACGCACATACCAACACACACCACCCCCGACATATCGCAACCGCTGAAATCGCATCGCATCACAAAACCGCACGCCCCCGACGACTTCCGCAATTGCCTCCCAACCCGCCCGGAAGGAGGCCGTGACGGGAACGTATGAAACCCCTTGTCCACAAGTTCATACTCCCGCCGGTGCTCGTCGGCCTCCACGCGCTACTGCTCCTGCCACTGTTCTTTGCGCCGCCGCCGGAACATCTCGGGAATCCGCAGCATGAACTGCTGCAGTCCCATTCCTCGGATGGCAGTGAGAGGGAGCCGCTGATGCGGCGCTTGCACCTCAAGGACGCGATCCCGATCGGCGTCGTCGGTTTCGTCGGCGTGCATGTGTTGCGCAGGTTGGCGGGCATGGTTCCGCTCCCGAAGGATCCGAGGAGGACTAGACTCGCGGCGAGGATCGAGAAGGGTGTGTTGTTTGCGTTGGGCGTGGTGGAGGAGGTCTGGCGCTGGGGGTTGGTCCGGCTCTTGATCAAGGCGATTGGCGGCAAGGGCGGTTTTAGGGGACGAGGGGAGCTGTGGGGTTTGTCGTACGTCGGGCTGGCTGGGGAGGAGGAGACCTTCGCGGTCGCGCGCCCGAGTATCTGGGAGGCGGTGTATTTGATGGGGTGGATCTGGAGCGCGGTCGAGACTGTGGTATGTTGTGAGGCGGCGCCGGGGATTCCCCTGGGTGTCTGATCGGAGACTGATTGTGTTTTGTCGCAGTTGGCATGGTACACCGTCCGTCCGACACACCCTGACGAGCTCCATCATTCGTATAATCATTACCCCCATTCGGGATACAGCCGGCGCAATATAGATGAGAGCCGCAACTCACCGCGGCGGCAGCTTCTGGGAAAACGCACACGCAGCGACTATTCGACGATGGTGCAGAGCGATGCCGGCAGCGATCATGAACCCGCGGAGCGCCGCACCTTCTTCGAAACCATCCAACACAAGCGTCGGGACCTGGGTAGCAGTCCGCGAGCTCGTGAGCGCCCCGAACTAACGATCCAGTTTGTCCTCGAAGGCTCGGGCTCCACCACTGCATGCGACGAGTCGATCCGGAACTGTTCCGCCACTCCGACAACCCCGAAGGCTTTCGGTAAGGCGGTGGAAATGGAGCGGGGAGAGACGACGCCTCGTGCAACTTTTGCCGTTCCGCCCCGGCACGACGGAATATCGGATAACGACTATGGCGACGACGAAGGGTCCGACTCCGAGTCCGAGTCTGGACTCAGCAGTCGCAGCTCGTGCGATGGCACCAGAAGAGGGTATTCTGAGACGCAAACGCCGCTATTGAGCTCGTCGCTCCCATACGATCCCGAACAGGATCATCCGCACCACGAACACCTTCCCCACCGACAGGCATCCTTCAGCACTTTGGGCGAACCAACAGCGCTTGTCGCCCTCAGCTCCGTCGCAGGTGATACGGACCATGTGCTCTCATCGGATTCGGAAGACGGTGGGCTGGTAGTGGTTCACGAGGATGACGTCGACGCCTCCGACAGTGATGAAGCGCCCACACCCATCGAGCGCCCCCACAGCCCTCGCCGACGCATATATCCCTCGTTCCCATCTTACTCGGCGTCATACAACCACACACACTTTCCCGCACTCGCGCCTGCTTTGTCCGAAAATAATGAGACCCAGCTGCCAACACCAACCGCGCCGCTTCCAGTACCGGCACCGGCGCCTGTACGCCATCACAGCGTCCGAAGACGCGTGTATGGCCTCTCGGTCGACCGACTTCCGGTGTACCTTGCCATAATGTGGCGAGCAGCAGCACTGCTGCGACACCTGGGACACTCGATGTGGTTTGCTTGGGCGCCCGTACTTGTGTTCCAGGGCCATCTCCAGTGCTGGTGTGTTCTCGTCCTGGGGGTGTTGGCCGTACGGAAGGGGTGGAACACGGTCGAGTGGTTCGGCGGGAGCGCAAGCAGGTAAGGTCATCCTCCATCGCATCGAGTGACAAAACACTGACGCGTCGAAACAGAGCGGGCCTGTTGAAGAGCTCGGCAGTGCTTCTGACCATAGGCACCATAATTTACATCGGCGGCCTGGTGGTGTGGGGACTTTTATATTAGCTGGTCTTCTTTCCTTTCTCTTCAATCTCTCGTCTTGTCTGGCGTTGCTGGGGATATCCTTTCATATGTTGACTTTATTTCATTCCAAAAATGGGTAGCGGGTGGTATCTTGTCCCTTTTTTTTTTTTTTATTTCTCTTTTCTCTTCGATTCTATTCATGTCTGATCATGCCCCCTTTTCCACTTGGTCCACTCCGACTTTTCTCCACGGCTGGCTGCTTCTTCATCTCCTCTCACTCACTCACCTCACTCACCTCATTCACGCAGTTATGGGTTTTCCTTTGTAGCTTGTTGACTTGTATGTAATCTTTGTCGTATGGGATCTTTAGAATGCGAGGGAATGGGGGTGGGGGGGAGTGTATATGCTGTACGTAGTAGTAGTAGTAGTGGGATGGTGTACTGTACTTATTATTGGGAAGGGCTGGGATGGCAATGGATAGCAACAAAGGGTAATTTGGATTTCGATCACTCCTCACTTCTTATCTGATCTGTACTCTGTTCAATCGATGATGGCCTCTCTGATTCCCCATCCTCCCTCTTCGCCGCTCGCGCATCATACATCACTCGACCGAACCTCCTCCTCCTCCTTCCTCCTTCACACGCTTTAAATTCCACCACCCTCCCCCTGCACCAGCTTTTCACCCCAGCGCACAACATCGTCTACAAAGTCGGTACGAATGTTAAACACCAAATGACACGGCCGAACCCTGTCGCCAGGCAGCCCCAGATCCCACGTCGGCGCATCCTCATCCCACCGAACATCCGGCCAGCCCTTGTGGTCCGCTACAAGGCCGTCAATGACTTCG
This sequence comes from Tricharina praecox, assembly GCF_024521635.1. Classification (NCBI taxonomy): domain Eukaryota; kingdom Fungi; phylum Ascomycota; class Pezizomycetes; order Pezizales; family Pyronemataceae; genus Tricharina; species Tricharina praecox. Next base: position 3,089,603 of record NW_026250403.1, read on the forward strand.
CCGACTTTCCAGTTGAATGCGCTTAGCAGCGGGAGGCCATCCTGTTCTTGCTGCACATCCTGCTCTTGCGCTGGCTCCTGCTCCTGCTGCTGCCCATCCTGCTGCTCCTGCTTCTGCTGCTTCTGCTGCTGCTCTTGCGTCTGCTCTTGCTCCTGCTGCTGCTCCCCTTCCTGCTGCTCATCCTGCTTCCACTTCTGCTCCTGCTCCTCTGTAGTAGTACTAGCGGGAGAGGTCGAAATCTTCAGTGTACCCCCAAATCTCTCCGCGAGTGTATCCACATCTGCCTCGGCAGCCTTTGGCCCGTTCCCGTTCCCATCGTCTTGATACGAGTGCATATGTATCGCGGCACTATACCCGAGCAGAATATACGCGGTATGATAAAAGTCCGGACCCTTGCCGGGCTTATCCCTCAAGCCACCATGGGGCGCCTGGGTAGCCGCAAGCACATATCTCACGAGGCCCTCTCGGCTCCAGAGGCACAGGTCCGCTGCGCCATCCCCGCCATCCCCGCCACCCCCGCTACTGGCAACGCACGCCTCAACCAGCGGCCAGCACGCGCCAATCCACGTGCTGTAGCAGCCGTCGACCAGCTTGTTGGTGCGCCCGGAGAGGCCGCCCTCGGGCGCGTACTGCCGCGCTGAGAGCCAGCGCGTGAGGTTGGCGAGGGATATGGTTGCGGCGAGCTGGTCGGGCGGGTGGAGGATCAGCAGCGCCGCGAGCGCGCAAAACGTGTACCCCCCGTGCGCCTCGTTGCCGTTGGGGGTGGCGGCGAAGCCGCCTTCGTACGTTTGGCAGGCGGAGAGGTAGGTGCTGGTGTTGGTGAGTAGTCCCGCGTCGGTGGGGAGGCGGAGGAGAGAGATGATCGTCAACGCGCAGTATACCCCGCGCACGTCGGTTTCACCGCCCGCGCAAACGGAGAAACTGCCGTTCGGGGACTTAAGGGTGTGTAGCCACGAGAGTAAAGTCCGCCGGTTGATCATGTCGAGGGTGGACGCGCCGACGGAGGCGAGGGATAGCACGGCGGCGTAGGTTGGGGCGAGGTGCGCGAGCTGCCCATGGCCGCCGCCGAAGCCGCCGCGCGGGTGTTGCAAAGGCGTGAATGTCGATATCACTCTGCGGGGGGTTGTTAGCATGCGGCGGCGGCCGAGCCCGCGGGAAGGAGGACTTGCCGCTCCCGGTATACGCTCACGTCCACGCCCAGCAGCGACAGCCCCGTGATGCACCAGTACACAATCCAGGGCCGGGAAGCGTCCAGCACGGTCATGTAGTCCGGCAGCTTCTCTTCGAACGCGCCCTCGAGGAACTCGATATGCTCTTGCCGCTTCAGTCTCGGCAGCGGAGAAGAGAGCAGCGGCAGGATGCGGGATACGACGGAGTCCTGCTCGATCTGCGTGGGCGTCGAGTAGAGGTCGCGGAGCACCGGGAGCGAGCTGAAGAGCGAGGGTGTACGGGGCGCCATGGGGGGCGGAATGTAGCGGTTTGACGGGTTGAAGGGGTACACATCTGAGAGGTCTGGAGGAGTGGGAGATGATATAGAAAGTTCTTCGATCCGTGGAGGCGAGGAGCTGGACGACATGGTGGTGCGCTGCTGATGCCGGAAGCGGGTTCGTGTACGCTTGGGGTTGCGGATCTGCATGGGAAGGGGGGAGCTTGGTATTGTTCTCTTCGACGCGTGCGAGATGGTGGCTGCTGCGTAGTAGTTAATGCGGGGCGTAGTCAGATGAATGTGGGGTGCGGCACTTCCCGTGATCAAGCGAGAGACGCCATCGCTAGAGTAGTCGGTCAGATGGCAGCCCGCGACTAGGCAGGCGAAATTGCTGGTGCTCTGTCTACGATCCAGACTCGCAAAGTACTTCCTGCCTTCTCCCGGAGAAAAAGGCGGGACCGCTTCCAGAAAGCCAAAAGTCAGCTGCTCCAATCTGCAAGCCATGAATCATGAACCTGCACTCGCCATATCATCTCGTTCCATCTCCATCTCCCCCCGGAAATGGGAATGGAGTACCCAGGGTGAAAGAATAACCATACCACACCGATCGTGAGATCTCAATTATGACATGTCCATATTCATCTTCAGCCACAAATTTGGGGCCGCCCCCCAGTTGTTGCCCCTTACATCCCAGCAACTCCAGTGGCACCACCCATTCATTTGCATCTCAATCAAGGACAAGACCCAGAGGTAAAATACGGTAAATTCTCCCAGCTAGGAGTCAGCCACCTCTCCCACCACTTCAGCCTCAACTAAAAACAAGATACCCATCCAAAGCTCGCATTCTCAAAAGAAAAAGGAAAACAGACAGACAATGGAAGAAAACAACACGGATGACAAAGGAGACGAAACTGTGAATAAGAGATCGACAACACCCCAAGGTATTAAATGTAGAAGACACAGACGCCCCGAGAAATCAAATGGGCTTTTGAAGAAAGTAGACGGAAAAAAGGCCATTCGCCCTCCCAGCCACTAACCCCAATGCGAAAGAAAAATCAACCGTCTGACAGCGATAGGAAGCAAACACCCACCCCATCGAAAACAGAAGCAGAAACAGAAGGCAAGTAATAAAGTGACAGCATTAACTGTAGTAGCAAGAACTATAAGCAGTAGGTGGGGAAAATCACAGGTATTGAGCAGTACATCTAATTACCACCCCGGAAGAACCGACTGGCCTCGATAACACTCTCATCGTCCGCCGCGTAATCCCATCCCACGATCCTTGTGTCCTGTGAACAGCAGATGATCCATCTGGCGTCGAACTGGAGTTTGAACACTCTATGTAGCCCTCCAGCCTGTGCGGGTGCCGCAGCCGCAGCCGCAGCAATAACGGCAGCCTGTTGCTGAACCTGCTGTGGAGGCTGCTGCGGGGGCTGCTGCTGCTGTTGTGGAGCTGTCTGGTTGTGAACGTGATTGTCTTGTCCTAGCAATTGAGCAGCGACGATGGCTCCGGCAAGTCCAGGCTGGCCCACCTGCTGAACCTGATGCATCTGCACGGCACCCGGATTTCCTCCCGCCGCGGCAGCCTGGAAATTCTGGAGCGCGGCCATCTGCAGCTGGGCATGGTTCGCAGGGCCAGCACCACCGGGACCAGGCGCTGTCGGAAGCGGTGTGATGGCCTGTCGAAGAATGTGGTCGGGATTCCAATCACCAGTATCCTCATCCCTTCTCCAGATCCTAACACTCTCGTCGTAACTACCACTCACGATCTTGTTCCTGGTCGCCTGCACGGTCCGCACAAGGGAGGTGTGCCCACGCAGAGTTGCAATCTCCGCTTGTGTGTCTCGGTCGAAGACACGGATGGTCTGGTCGCTCGAGCCGGACACAATGGTCCTGCCGTCGAACTGAATGCAAGCGATTCCTTTCTGGTGTCCAACAAAAGTCTTCTCGCACGTTCCCGTCCTCAGGTTCCAAAGCTTGATAACGCGATCGCCGGATGCCGAGACAATCTCATCGCCATTCAACTGGATTGCGTTGACCGCTGCGACGTGACCCTTGAGGGCCTGAACGGCGGAATACGCAGAAAGAGGCTTGGGTGTGAACTTGCTCCTGTTGCTGTTGAAGCTAGTGTTGAAAGGGTTCTGAAGGTTCAAACCACTAGACGACGAAGGATCTTGGACGTGCCACGAGGGCTGGTACTGAGGATGGTGGGGGTGGTTCGGAGGCGCACCCTGGGGTCCGAACAATAATTTGCTGTTCCAGGGATAGTCTGGGTTCGAAGTCTCCAACGGCCGTCTGTTCCAGATCTTGATCAATTTGTCCTTGCTGCACGTCACCAGCCACTTCTTGGAGAATCGAAGGTTGAGAACCGATTCTTCGTGAGCCTGTGGTATCGTCTGCAGTTTTTCACCGGTCGAGAATCGCCAGACGATGACACTCGCATCCGAGGATCCCGAGATGATGACATCCTCATCGGGGTGCTCGTCAAACTGGAGGCAAAGGACGCTCCCGGCATGGCCGCGTAGTGGCTCTCCACGAAGTCTCCGCGTCTTAACGTTCCACACCCGGATCGTCCTGTCCCTAGAGCCGGAGCAAAGCCACTTCGGCGAGTACTGAATCGTGTAAATGCACTCACTGTGTCCTTCGTGCGAATAGTTTGTATGTGGGATCTGGAAGGGTGTGCAATTGTTGGTGATCCAGTTCTCTTCCAATTTTCTTCGGTTCTTGAATAGGAACGCCCAATTGAGGCGGGGATATCCGTATCCAGGAGTTGTCAGAGTTGGCTGGATTGCCAACGGAGGCTCCGAGTAGCCTTGCGTCGTAGCCATCGGGCGGCGCTGTGGCGTGGGATACATCTCTTCGTCGTCTGATCCCACACCGGGGTATACGATCGGTTTCTCATCGGCATCCGTAGCCGCCCCGTAAGCCACATCTATCGCGTCTGACCCATTCGGTTCGATAACGTCGTTCCCCCAGTCTTGAGATATATCCATCGGCTGACTGCCTCCGTTGTCGCCCACCACTCTAGATCGTCGCGCCTCCTTCGCCTTCCTCTCCTCCTTCCGGTTCTCCTCCGCCTTCCTCTTCGACTCCATCTGCTGCCGTATCTCAGTCTCATGACGAGTCCGAACCTCCGTCTCAAAGTGCCTAATCTCATCTTCGTTCGCTTCCCATCCTTGGCGCCTGTAAAGGTCTTTCCACAATCTGGGCTCGAGAGCGAACTTGCGCCAGGTTCGCGAAGCAAGCGACGCATCCAGCAGCGATTTCGGCGGCAGGTACGAAAGGATCTGCAGCGAAAGTTCCGAAGGTAGGAGCTGAACGAAATCGAGGTGTAGGATGGGTACAAGTCGGTCGACCAGAGAGGCGATGTGCGACGTCGGTAGGGTTCGTACAAGCTTGTAGGCGTACTCTGTGGGGGGGAATGTGCAACCGCATCAGCAATCTCCACATCCTGTTGGCGACGAGGGAGGGGAATCTGCGACTACTCATCGCATCGCTACTACTGACCTTCCCTCAAAGCATCGCTCAACCCCGTCATCCACGCAGGAATTTTAACGTCGCCAAATCTATCCCTCATGCCACCCGATGGATCCTCCGACGCGCCAGGAGTGTGTGTCTCTTCGCCGCTGTAGCCCTCATCCACCTTGCTGCTAAAACTGTGCTGAGTCCTCAAGCCAGGCTCCGCACCAAAGGTAGAGGACGACGGAGCAGCGGGGATGTTGGGAAGGAAGGGATTGAAAGACGAAGTAGAGGCAGCGGAAGGAGGCTGCATCGCTGGTATGGTACGATGTTGGTGTTCGTGGTAACGGCTCCCGTTGGACTATCGTCTGCTTTGTTCCGTTTCCGTGCAGTGGGTGTAGCGTGTTCGAGCGGTTTGCTGCGTACGTGTGGCGTTACCTTCAATACTGCTGTCGAAATTAGCTTGTGTGTTTGTTTCCTCCTTGCGTGCTTGCGTTTGATTAGGCCACCGCCGGTAACCGTAACACTTTGTGCGTACCTTCTCCCGTTTGCTCGCAGTACAATTTATCGGCGAGTTCGTTTGGGATGAAGTTGGATCCGTCCTCGTAGCGGGTGTGTCGGTGCTTGGGAGGAGGAGGAGGGGGAGGGGAAGAGGGAGGAAGCGGAAGTGAAGAGGATTAGATAGGAGGGAAAGAGAGAAAGAGAGGAGGGCAGGCAGCAGGCGAGGCTCTCTTTCAGGTCGACTAGCTGTGTGGTAGGGTAGGGGGGGACGAAGCAGTTTGGGGGGTGAGTGTCGGGTTAGCAATTGCAGGGGGCATCAAAGTGTGTGGGAGTGGGAGAGCAACAGTAGACGAAGGGGCGGTCTGTCCGCTCATCAGCGGATTCATAACACAGCGGAGCCCTTAGTAATTAGTGCGAATTGTTGAAGCCGTTAATTCGTCTCTTGGCACCGACAGCTATCCTCCAAGAGTCCAAGATGCCTTTGCCGCGACAACCGCGCAAAACAACGTTCAGTCCACCTCACTGACTGCAGCCTGCAGGTTACCGCGCCCCTTCACTTGGGAGCTCGAGATACTGCCCCATGTAAGCAGATGTAGCGTACCCGGTTCTAGCTCTCGCCTGCGCTTTGAAAGCATGTGCCCCGTATCGAAGGAAATTGCGACTTCCTAGAGCATCGAAAATCCATCATTTGAGTGAGCTCTCCACCGCACAAAACCTGGTATGGGAATGTGTTGGGCTTGGTGGTTTTCAGAGCGAATATCTAGGTGGAAACTATGGTTTACTGTCGGAAATCTAGAAACAACATGGACGAGCGCGTTGATAGCTTTCCCTTATATAGGTTCCTACGGATTGCGGAGAATCGTGACGTCGTGGTAGGAATCCTCGCCTCCACTGCACGTCAAAGACGCCCGTGCTAGGCCAGGGTTGTGTCAAAGTCCGATGTCGTGGGGACAATCATTACCACCAGCTAAATCACCGAAAGCTTCAGGTTCATCGGCTCGATCATTTCATATAGAAAGGGAAAGGTTGATGGGGAAGGAACCGGCTGCTACAAATCCTGGTGGAGGCGTTGAAATCGATCGTTCTTGCGGACTCGAGGCAGCCGACTGCATTCGCCATCCCAGACTGAAAAGACATGGAAACAAAAGGCATCGTTGGGATGAAAACGGTATTTGATTGATTCTGTTATCAATGGCTTGTGGCGAAGAAAACAAACAGATGAGTGATTTCCAGGTACACGGAGCTTGTCCTCGATCTCTATAATGACGGAAAAATCTTCAGGGAGCGGGGTTTGGTAGTTCACCGTGTGATATTCGGCTTGATACCCCGAAAGCGGCAGCAGACTCAGACAGAGAGAACTGGTTGGGAGCCGACGAAGTGACTAGCATGGCGAATGCATCAAGCCCTACGCACTGGCGGCGGGACATTGCAGGAAAAGCGTGCTGCCGGCCCTGCGTACATAGGCCTGAGCTCCGTGTTGGCCAGTGAATTCTTGACGTACATACGAGAGGATTTTATCTTGTGAGTACATATTTCAGGAATGTGTTTGCTATGTAGTGGGGTCCCAAAAGTTCCGGTGAATCCTGCGCTGCGGACATTTCCACTACACCGTGAACCAATTCAGTGCTATTTTTTTCGTCTTAATGGGAAGATCTTTCCGCGGCGCATAAGTCGAAGCGTTGACGCGGTGCCACTATGATCTTCAGTGATAATATTCGTCCCCACACATGGCCCTATCACTGTCGTTTATTTTACCCCCCTCAAGTACGGTGTATGTTCGAATGCAGTGAGTCCTACGGCATCGATATTCACCCGCTCCTTTCGCTACTCTGGAGTAAGTACTATAGTTACCGGATGTGGCTAGAACAGACAAACTACCAAATCCGGAATTCCCTCTTGTGGCTTTTAATTTCCGACGTTCAGCTGTTGCTGGGGTTGAGTCCAGCGGCCAGCAGCCAGCCCATACCGGTACGGCACAAAGGTCATTTCCTTCGTCCTGAGGACTTCTCTTTCTCTCCCTCTCCGTATTCCCCATCAATCCATCCCCTCTCTCTTCCATTCACTTCACTTCTCTCCTCTCTCTCCTCTCTCTCCTCTCCCCTTCTCTTCGATTGGCCCGATGACAGGCAGCACTCGTAATTTAAAATACTTGAGAAAGTAAGTGCCGACACACAAAAACAACGCTACGCCAGCACATCAATGATCACCCACATCCTATCCATCCATCCAACAGTGCACACTCCATAGCATCCCCCACCACCGCCAATAATAAATGAGAAGAACACTCCGACAGAGGTAACAGGAGTGAACCCCGCGACGTCATTCTACTGTAGAGTATGCTGTGCCGGGTAATAATTACGCATATAACTACCACCCAAGGTTCTGTCCGTTTCCCGAAGTGGAACCCGGTGATCACTCCTTTCTCCTCTCACCTCCCTCGAGCCTACCGTCCAGCCGCTTTGCTTGGTTCTTCACGTTAAAGAGGAAGGCCGGCGAGCACGGACCGCTTCGTAGAGGATGGATAAAGCTGGAGATGGTTAACTGGATGTGGATGGAGGGAGATGGCGATCTCCGTGTTACACACGGTATAATTGGCACCGAGACTTGGTATTTTATCTAGCAGATAAGGGATAAGTTACTGGTAAAAAGAGGTTCGAGAATTCGTTTTCGCTTTGTCTGAGACGGAGAAGGAGCAAGTAAAGCGTGCTTAGTATGTTTCGGTATAAAGTAGAGTATCCATCACAAGCCCCACCACGCCATCGTCGCCCTGCATAACCAGCCCAAAGAATCGAAGAGTCGAAGACAGACGTTTAGATGTCCGCTTCTTGCTCATCTACTTGCGCCTGCACCTCCTGCAGCTCTTCTGTCGGCGGCGTTTGTGGCAGGGCATTGAATTTCCTGAGCACCCTCTCGATGCCGTTGATTCCCTTCTCTAACGTCTCCCATTTCGGACCGTAGGAGACTCTACAGAAGTGGTGACTTTCATATATCCATCAGTACTCGAAGTTCCGAGAACGAAGAGTGGAACCAAACTTACCAAGGCGAGTCAAACAGATCCCGACGACTGGACGGGTTGAGATCAAAGAAGATACCGGGCACAACGATGACTTTCTCCTTGAGGCACTCCTCGAAGAATCCAAGTCCATTCTGAATCCTCTGCGGGAGATGACTCAGATCGAGCCAGATGTAGAACGTGGAATCCGGGATGCGAGGGAACTTGAAGCCCATCTCGGTTAGTCGCTTCAGCACCCAGTCGCGCTTATCGCGGAAGTGCTGCTGCAGTGCTGCCATCTCGGAGACGACGAAGTCCGGCTCCAACATCGGGATGGATGCTTCTTGGAAGGGAACGTTGGAACCACCGTCGAGATAGCTTCCGCAGGAGCCGATCGCTTTGATGAATTCTTTCGGGCCGACGACCCCTACGTTGCGAGTGAGTGAGTGGGCACATACGGAGTAGGACGAGGGAGCTTACAGGCAATACGCCAACCAGGCAGGCGGAAACCCTTGGTCATACCGTCGAGAATGAGCACTGCTAGGCATCAGCTTTGTCGAGCACATCATACCAGGCCGGAAGCAACCTACCATCATCGATATCGACATCTTCCACAAAATCGGCGCAAGAAATTCTGGTACCATCACACGCTCCGGTGTAGTTGTATGCAGAGTAGAACTCGTCCATGATCAAAGTGCAGCGTCCACGACAGATGTCCATGATCTCCTTGAGCGTCTCGCCTTTGACCATGTGGCCGGTTGGGTTGCGAGGGTTCGAAGTGAGAATCACTTGCACTCCGCGCTTGACTTCTTCCCGGATCTTCTCGGGACGGAGTGCGTAGCTACAACCAAGTCAATAGGTGCCCACCATGCTGACTGGGACTGGAGGCATACCCATCGTTCTCGTCGAGCGGAATGGGAACAGCCGCGAAGTTCTTGAACAAGCCCAGCATCTCATTGTACTATTCACCGTCAGCAACCAATGCACATCTCATCCCTCACTCCCTAACTTACCGCGGTATAATCCGGAATAAAGAAACTCAGGTACGCATTATTCAACACCGCGGCAATCCTAATCAGCCCAGCTCGTCCTCCAGGCACAATCGCAACATTCTCCCACGTGTACTGCGAAGCCTTTCCCTTTCTATGATGCGCGTTATATAGATTGGCGACTGCCTTGCGGAGCGGCATGATGCCGGCTACAGGGCCATATTCACGCGAGTTGACGGAGATATCGAGGGTTGTCGGCTTGTGGAAGGCGTGCGGAATCGTATCCTCAACTTCGGGAGCGCCCTGACCAAGGTTGCCCCAGTCTTCGGGGTTCTCGAGGAAGCCGTGCTCGTACGCGCGCTCAGTGGTCCAGACTAGGTTCGGAGATCAGTGAGTGGAGGTCCGATGAATGGACGAAGGTTTGATATACACACCTACACCACTAGATGACGTTAGCAGCAAGAAATCAAGCGGCAGTGGGTGACACTTACGTCGAAGCCTTCGACGGGTCGAGGCCTGGATGTCTATGTTGCGGCGCAGGATTCTGCGCTTCTCTGAACCGGATATGGGGTGTCGATCTTCGTTCTTCACGGACAGGCAGAGTTAAACATAATCCGACGTGACGGAAGAAGACATCATACCTGTATCTATCGCCGTAGCAGCCGTCATCGCGCTCTGCAGCGACCTCAGCAAGGCGTTGTACAGAGGCTGGTCCTCCTCCTTGTACGTCTCATTCTCGACGAGCAGCTGGGGAGTGCCCGGAGTTGACACTCCCGAGCGAGCTCCTGGAAGGTGCAGGTTATTCATGTTGCGCGGAGAGATGATATCTGACTGGAGATAGGTGGTTGGGTCCGAAGCTTTATGGCTGTTCAGAAATAGGTCTGAGCGGGGGGAACGCTGGGGCATAAATACCTCTCCGCTCCATACGGGCCGGTAATCGATTCAGAAGTAAAAACTGCCGCACGCGTTGGGCTGAGTGATGATGCTCACCTCACCCGCCGACCTGCCCACTTGAAAGACTCGATCCCTCCACCCCGCACCCCACCCTGCTCCTCACGAGATCTGACATGCTTGATGCTGCTGGCTTCTCCCAATACCTGCCTCTCCATCCACCTCGTCATGGGCCGCACTCATCAATTGGGCTGGCCCGGTTTCAGCTCCGTATAGTGCGTGCAGAAAGCTTCACGTTCCTCGCTCACCTTCCCACTTGACCGCGACGGATGCCGTGTGACCCGAACAGCATGCCCCCGCGACGCATGGATGGAGCTGACTTGAGCATTAAGCTTGCTTGCTGCGGTTCCCTGGCGGGGTAAGTTAGCTCCCCCATCTAGCAGGGATGCAGGCGGCCAGGACGGGAAGGCTTCGGTATGCCGACAAAAGACACTGGTCGGGCCGAGACGGACTGCCAAGAGTCGGACGGGAGAGCGACATCCTTTGTTCACTGTCCAGTCTGGCAGGTGGTAGGTGATGTCAGTCACCCCTGGATGGAAGCGGAAGCGAAATGAAGGAATTCACCGGGCTGAAACGCCCTATGCGGGACCCTGATCAGCCGCACGATCTCACTGCTTCTGCATATCAACCAACCAACCAACCAACACTACGATCCCACATATCGAATAATCTAGCCATTCTCCGAGAAGAGGTGATCATTGCTTCGTCCGGAATTTTGCTCACGTACGGCGAAGAGGATGCATAATGTCAAGCTGCGTTCGATATCGCCAAGGAAGGATCATTGTCTGTCTCTGCAGAATTCACATGATTGTTCACTTCATATCACGATGTTTCGCGACAGCTGCACGTCTCCCGAGCACATCGTTTTCTTCGTTTTTATTTGCCTGCGCATCTGCGCATTGCGTAACGACGGCTTGCGAATCAGTATTAAAGTTCAGCCCCTCAATCCGAACCCTCCCTAAACATAGAAGTAGGCACATGTACTTCCAGCTCCGTCCTCCATCGGTCAACTCCTCACCATGAACTCCTCGCAAGAATACCTCGGCGACATCAGCAGCAATGCGTTCCTACCCGCTCGGCCTCAACCGTTCGTGTATCATGATCCTTCGCATGTTGCAAAGTTTTCTCTGCCTCGCCCCGGCCTACCTGCTCGGGCTCAATATGTGGGGTCTTGATCCCAAAATCTCGCTCCCACCGTTCGGAAATACCGCAGTGGGGCTATGGATGATTTTGTGTATTGTACGTGCTCACTGTGCTTTGGCTCTGCTATACACGCTAAGATTAGTAGTCCATCAGTGGTTTTCCCAACATGATGAGCTGCTTGTTCTGGTATACATATAATGCCGGATCGGAGGGGGCGATCCTCGTGTTTCCGATCCTTGCGCTGGACATCGCTCTGTTCTTTGTGCCGCTAGTTGGACTGTCTATGCTCGGGAATAGGGAATGGTTGGGGCAGAGTTGCACAGGATATGCGGCATGGACGGTGGAGGGGCATAATGATACACTGAGCCCTCAGTGGCGGCCGAGAGACCCACCGCAGTGGATTGATCTTATGGGTAGCGCGTATAGGACGAAGCCGTTGACGGGGCCTCATATGGAGTGTGAGCAGTTGAAGATTGCTTGGTCCATGGCCAGCTTCAACATGTGCGTATTTCCATGGTTGGTTGAGTCTGTGTTCATCCGCTAACTATGTAGCCACAGGACATTTGCCTTTTTCATGCTACTGCTGAGAATGGCGGAAATCCTCTCCATGGAGGACTCATTGCACCGCCGATACCTCCTCTGGACCGATCCCAACAAGATACCGAGCTTGTTCCGACGGATTATGTACGTCCTACTCGTTTTGTATCCAGCAGCTTGCAGCATAAAGCGAGAAAACCACCGTCACGAAAATCGCCCGGAGAGCATATCCTGTCGCCCTTTCTTCCAGGAGTTCTTCAAGTTCAGATGGCTACCATTACCCCGCCGTGAAAAGTCTTGTCTCGACAGTGAGCAAGACCCCTCCAACCCCATGGGTCTACTCGACCCCGGCCGTCCAGCGAGCGATGCCAGCCTCAGTAGCTTCAATAGCCTCTTCGACCTCTACCTCCTTCCCCTCAACCCATACCCCCGTCCCCGTCTCGAGGGAATCCTAAGTATCTACCCCATCCTTAGTGCTCTCACCCTACACCTCCACAGCACCGACTTCCGCGCCCTCCAGCAAACTTCAAACACCATCAAAGCCGCAATCCGCCGATCCGTCGGACGGGACACTTCCACTCTAGCCAAGCTGACATGCTCGCATACCGGCCGGCACGCCGACCTCTTCAAGCGGGCACGCTGCGTGCTATGCGACGAAAACCTATGCCGACTCGTCGACCGGGTTAACCCGGTCAATTTCATCCTCCCAACTGCAAAGCGACTTCTCGACCAATGCTGCGGAACTTACATCGCCAACTTCGAAGCGCACGCCCACTGCGTCCGCATCTGCACCATTTGCTTCGTCTGGCGGAAAGTCGTCAACTGGGACAACGCCGATCTTGACAAGGCACCCTGTCAGTGCCCCGGACTGGGGAACGTCTGGGTTTGTGCAGACCGTGGGGCGTGTGAGAAGAGGTTGAGGAGGTATTGTGCTACCGGGGATACGTGTGCTGAGTGTTATGGGAGGTTTTGGGACGAGTTCCGGTGGCGCTCGTGGTGGTGGATCCATAAGGGTGCACCTGGCCACGGAGTGTGCGGGAAGGATTGTTTTGATGGGCCTCACCATCCGTTTACCTAGTGAGGTTTGTGGAGTGTACTCGGGTGTAAGGGTAAGTGGTGCCTCACCTCGAGCTCATATTCGTACTGGTGGTGAGGCACGACTTATTGGCTGTTCCTGGTACATATGCCAACGAGGTTCCGGAGTGGGGGAATTTGTATAGGTATCCCGGTGACCTCCGTACCGACTGTAACTCGGCGCTGAAAACTAGATAACTACAGCCGACTAGGGGTCCCGTATTCTGTACCCAGCACCTCTGCAATGACCTCCGGTAAGAAGTGCTGGGTGATGCTTGCGTGATACTCAGCCTACCGGGGAGCTGTTGTCTCATGTCTATGTAATCGTTGAACTTTGAAACCGCCGGGATTATCGTTTAGTGAGCAAGGCACCTCATCCCACCGTCATTTCCGCACAGACCGAGCGGTGAGCGGCGAATTTTGAGCGGATGTCGCGGCGCCACCGCCTTTTGATTCGTTTGATACTCGGAGTGATCCATCCGTTGGTAGGTAGTTGAGTGAACACTTGGACGGCCGAATTCCCTCACCTCTTTGTTCGACACGACACGAAGTGCCTTGTCGGACTCGTGAGCGCTGAATCAGTAGGTACTCTAGTGAGTCTGAGGTTGAATGCGCGCGATCCCGTGTCATATAAGGCGAGCAATTTGTCCCATTGGTGAGAACTGGTGAAATCCAAGGTCACGCCTGTCGAAGGATGAGTGACACCTCATGAGACGGCGCCCACAAGTCACGCCCCCAGATTCACTTGCGCTGGCTGTCAGCCTTGTTGGAACTTGGGCTGCTCTCCGATCCCCCACGTCTCGTTCACTACCTATCAAACACTTTGCACCTCCCCATTCCGCCTGGCATATATGGCGGGACAACATGAGAAACGCCATCCGTATCATACAACCTATATCTAGAACGAAGAACCCTCGCTCTCGACACGTCCAAGTCCCACCCGCCGAATCCTAGAATACCTTTGTTTTTGTTTAATCAGTAATTGCTTGCGACCAAGTAGATCATGTCAATATATGTACAATACACACTCCGGTTCCCCGCCACTGTCCAATCCGACTTTCATCAAGCGGCCCGATGTAGCTTTTCCTACCCTCCGCTCGGCCTCCTGTCCCAGCAATGAAGATACTCTAGAGCACACCAAGGAAATGATTCTAGGAAAAGACATTTTCCGTTCCCTCTCCCTATAGTACTCCGCCCCGCCTCCTGCCTCTTCATCAGGGTACCTATGCCATGAAAGAAAGAAAGTGCGGGGAGGAACAGCGGGTGTGATCCCGGCTCCTCGACCTTGGCACCCTACTCCTCCTCCTCTCGCCTCAGCTCTGCCTCCCTTTCTTCTCACTCCGACGCCTTAAATATCTAGTCTCCATCAGTCTCCGTGTCTCCAATACGAGTGATCTCTCATGCCTCCACCTCCCCTGTCACCCCCCGGGATCCAAGCCAGCCAGCCAGTCAGCCCCGCATCCACCGGCTTCCAAAAAGAAAAACTCCCCACCACCCCCCGAGATGGACTCCACTTCCCGTATCTACATAACTCCACCACCGACGCCGCATCCCCAGCGGCCGGCCGGCGTGGGTCGCGGCGGGAACACCCCCGACCGCACCGACCGCACCGTCCAATACCCACTCTACTATATATACGGCACATCGCTAGTTTTCCCGCCCCCCCGGGCCGATGCAGGTCTTGCACTAGCACGACGCCGCCACGCCGAGATCAGGATCAGGATCCACTGTGGCGGCTGTCAGAGCCGGCAATCTGTCTGGCACTGGTGGATGGGTTGGTGGGTGGGTGTCCAGAACCTCGGTTCCGGGTCTGGCATACGCACATACCGTACATACAACATACACAGGGTATTCTACGTACTCCACATATCTACATACATACATACTCCACATGCCAGATCTTGGTACCACTGGAATGGAATGGGGTGCATTCCGGGGGCCGTTTTAACGTCTCAACGTCGGATCGGAAATGGAAAGGGAAAGGGAAAAAGATTTTTGAAGGGGCCGGTTTGCGGTTGCGGACTGCGACTTGTGGGACGTACTCGTGTTGCAACTTGCGCGGAACGAAAGCTCGGTCCTGAAGCCTGATTCGTCCCCACGCGGATCAGTACCAAGTAGGTTTTCTTCATCACGCGTCAGCTTGGCTCCGGAGTCCGGACAATCAGAGTGGTTCCTACGTATGTCCCTACGTATTTCGATATGAACGGCCAATCGCCGCGGCGAGCCTAGCTCTTAGATCCACACACGAGGGTGGTATGTAAGTGACTAACTAGCCTGCACCGGGCCATTGAGACCGGTAGTTTTAGGAGTGTGTTATTCCACCATACGGTGCGCGTGGGTGGTGGTGGGGCTGGAGCAGGAGTGGAGGGAGGGAGTGGAGGAATGCAGGTGTCACGTCTCTCCCTGACCGCCCGCCATTCCCGATACCTTTTAACTATGTACACATGTGGGGAACCTGCGATACCGTGTTGGGACATCGCATCGGCACAGGCACCAATGAGCGGCGGCAGCGCACGATGGATCGCACGGAACAAAGAAAAGTGGCGGGGAACACGATGATATAAACCTCTTGCGTGCCTCTTCAGCTGGCTAGCTGTGTTCTGTACATACGGTAGTCGGACTGATCTGTGAGAATCTACATACGACCTTGACTTATTGTACAAGACAAGACAACCACAACATGGTGATCATCAGCAAGCCTAATAGCGCACTGCGGCTGAAGGTAGTGATTGTGGGGTATACCACCTCCATCCTTCTCATTCCAGGAGCGTTGCTAACAGTGTCTACAGTGCAGGTATCGGCGGCATGGCAGCCGCAGTGGGCTGCGGCCTCGCCGGGCACGACGTGCTGGTCCTCGAAGATGCACCGGCCGTACACCTCCCCCCTATCCCCTTCTTGTCGCTGCTCCTCTAACACCCCTCTCCAGATCGCTGAAGTTGGCGCCGGCCTACAAGTGGCACCTAACATGATGCGGATCCTGACGCGGTGGGGTCTCCGCGACATCGTGATCGCCAGCTCGGTCTCGCTGACGAGCGTCCACATCCGGCGGTGGTCGAGCGGCGCTCTCCTCGGCGAAGCGCCCGTCAACAAGTCGTTCGGCGACCAATACGTGATCCACCGGGCGGACCTTCACCGCGCGCTGTACGAGCGCGCCGTCAGGCTGCCGAATGTGCGGGTGCGGGTGAACGCGACTGTTGTGTCGGCCGATTTCGGCGAGGAGGAAGGGGGGAAGGGCGCGGGGGTGCTGTTGAAGGGTGGGGAAAGGGTCAAGGCCGACGTGGTCCTGGCCGCGGACGGGATCAAGTCCCGATTGCGGCAGCAGATGCTTGGGCTGGACGTGGACACGCCGACGCCGACGGGCGATGCCGCCTACCGTGTTATCCTCCCGCGAGCGGCAATGCTGTCCGATCCCGACCTGCGCGAGCTCATCGATACTCCGCGGGGCACACGGTGGATCGGCCCCGGACGGCACATCATGGCATACCCGATCAAGGCGCACCAGCAATACAACATGGTGCTGCTGCACCCGGACACGTCTGAGGGCAGCGAGGAGTCATGGACCGCGGTGGGAACGAAGCAGGAACTGGTCGATACGTATAAGGGGTGGGATCCGGTGCTGCAAAAGATCTTTGCCTTGATTCCCGACGAGAAGGTTATGAGGTGGAAGCTTTGCACGCATGGGTTTTTGGAGACGTGGACGAAAAGTCGTGTGGCGCTGCTGGGGGATGCCTGTCACCCTATGCTGTTTGTCGTCCCCATCCGCCCCATCACTCTACTTCCTCAACTAACATGTACCAGGCCATACGTAGCCCAAGGTGCCGCGCAAGCCGTCGAAGACGCCGCCACACTCGCGGTGCTCTTGTCCTCCATCCCGGACAGATCCTCCATCCCGCAAGCTCTACGGCTCTACCAGATCGCACGAAAAACGCGGGCGGAAACGATCCAAGGCACGGCGATGAGCAACCGCGAAGCACTGCACATGCCCGACGGCCCGGCCCAGATCGAGCGCGACACAAAGTTCGCAAACATCTTTGGCGGTGGCGAGAACCCGGATAAGTGGGGTGACCCCACGCAGCAGGAGTTTTTGTGGGGGTGGGACGCTGAGGATGCTGCAAGGAAGGTGTTAGGCAAGGGAGACGGAGTCAGGAGTATGCTGTAGATATGGAAATTGCGGATACGGAAATTGTAGATATTATTAACCATTCGTGCTTCCCCGTGCTTCCCTGTGCTGTCGCTGAACGACTGCCGCTGGACTGAGAGATGCATGTACTGTGAAGAATCGCATGGCTCACCTGACTACCTCCACGGGTGCTGGACAGCCTCGTTATCAGCGGAAACGCAAAACCAAGCATCCTGACAAAAGTCGGCGATCGGACGGAAGGGAAATGCACGGCACAGATCCATATCCACCTGATATCCAGGTGAGGAACCTGCAAAAAAAAAGCTTCAGCATCACATCAGCACGACCCAGCGATCACTCGCCCACTCCCCCACAATTCAATCCGTAGAAACGCCCTCCAGCAGCATCATCAATTCCTAGCATACATCCCCCCCTCCCCCTCCCCCTCCCCCTCCCCCTCCTCCACCCATTGCCCTCCTATTCCTATTTCTTCCCCCCCCCCTCCCCCACACCCTCTCCCTCTCCCTCGCCATCCCCCCTCCCCTTCCCCTCCGCACCCGCCACCTTCTCGGAAGAATTCAGCAACCCCTCAAGCCCACCCTCCTCCTCAAACCCCATCCCAAACCTATCCCTAAACCGCTTCAACCGTCCGGCCTCATCCTCCTCGACATCGCGCAGCTCGCGCATGCTCGGATTCCACAGCGGGTTGTTGCGCACGTCCTTGGTGCTGCGGATGATCCCGCGCGGCGACGTCGTCAGCTGCTTGAACGACGACCCGTCCGATAGAATAATGATCTGGTCCAAAAGGTACGGCCTCTTTGGTCGCGGGATTAGGTTCGCGCTGCGGGTTTGCGATACCGCGACCGCGAGGAGTGTGCCCCCGGGGGTGGAGGGGAAGAGGGGTGTGTGAAACGCGTTGCGCAGGCGCAGCACGGGGCGGAGGGAGGGAATCATCGGAAGTGCTGTGCTGTGCTGTGCTGTGCTGGGTCGTGGACGTGATGTGGACTCGTGGAGTTGGTCGTGCCGCGGGGATGGCGAGGTGAAGGTCAACTTTTTTGCCGGGTAGAGTCCGGTGTGCGGTTTGCCATCCGAGTTCGTGCGTTGCGCAAAAGGTATGCTCATCTAACCACTTTGGAACACCACGCTGTCTATAGATCACGTGACCTATCGACTTGTCGAAGCACTCGGAAGCCGCAACACATATCTCGATTCTGTCGTGCGGTCCTTATCCACACAGCTTCACTCGCCCATCCATCCACGTTGTGCGGTCCACAGGAGAAAACCATCAAGTCTCAAGAATCTAATAGTATGTAGGTGGAAGAAGAAAAAAGGAAATAATATTATCTACACCCGCTGCAGCGTCGGGTATGAACACCTCCACAAGCCCCAGTCCAGTCCAGTCCACCATCACTATCCCCATCACCATCCCAACCGTCTATGATATCCCAATCCATCCCGTCCCTTTCCTTCCCTTCCCGTCCCAACTCAATCTCCACCACAAAAAGAAAGAAAGAATGAAAGAAAGTATGAAAGAAAGAAAGAACGAAAGAAAGAACAGAACTAAAAGTATGCCTTCACTAAGTAATGTAGGGTATGGATAATGGGGGAGGCAGAAAGCTTTGAAGGTGACAAAGAGGGCAAAAAAAAACGAACACAGAGAGAGAGGGAGATAGAGAGCGATCAAATCCATCCACAAGGCCCCAGAAAAATGAATCCCAAAGCAAGCCTGTTTTGTCTAAACCCGTCACCACCCAATCTAGCCTGTTCCGTTTTAAGATCCTGAGAACAAATCCAAACCCCGTCCCGCGAGCGAAGAAAGTGTTAAAAACAATTGACAAAAGAAAAAAGAAGACGATAATCAAGGATAGTATGTGTGGTAATGGAAATATAAACAAAGGAAACGGCTCGGTTGATGACGAGCTCAGTCACGTCGACGACTATCACTGCATTCTATAGAAGACAACGATGGACAGTCAAAGTAGTCAGGTATCAATTGAGATATCAATGGGGAAAGAGAAGAGAATCGAAGAAAAGAAAGAAAGAAGAATAAAAAACAAAGGATATAAACGCCAGCTGCACCAACCCAAACATCATCACCCAAACAAAACCAAGTCGAAAAATAATTGGCTGTGGAAAAGAAGAGACACCTGTAGAGACAAACATTGAAATGCATAAATGCCCAGAAGAACCCGGCGCAGGACCAAAAAGAACCCTTTATCGATCAACCCCAGAAAGATACCAACCAAAAAATCGAACGAGAAAAACACCATCAACCACTTAGGCCAAGTAGACGTAGAGCGTGACTTGTTCACTCCCAACGTCAAACGCCATCAGCACATCATCATCCGAGTTCATTGATATGTAGTCGCCATCTTCGTCTTGATAGCGAATCCGGATAGATGTTGATGGTGCGATCTCTGGACCATTTCCACAGATGCGTACCTTACGTTCGATGCGGTCCATCAGTTGTGCGTAGGCAATGTTGAATGGCACAATGATCGCGAGTGTGTCGTTGTTGTAGTGAATCTTGACCTTCACCTGGCTCTTTCCGTTGGGCGGTGGAGTCAACACGCCATTGCTCCCGTTCCGATAATCCTGGGGATCATCCGTCATCGGACCATGAATGGGAAGTTGCGGGGATGTGGGAGAACTGGTCTCGCTTCGATTGATCACGGCGGGGCCGCCAGAGTACGGAATGTATGATCCAGGTAGTGAGGGCACCGGGGGAATGTTTCCGCCAGGGGAAACCCGAGACAGCGATGATGACCCGGGAAGGTGATGGATATTCGGACTACTAGCCGACCGCATGCGACTTTGCTGATTTCCAACCTGCGTCGCGGAGCTCATCCCGGGCAGAGATGGCCTCTGGAGCCGCTGGCTGTTCTGATATGCTGCATTGTTTTGGAATGGAGCATAAGGAGCGGCCCCATTGGGACCTTCTCGTGAAGATGAACGAGACATGCTGGTTGGCGTGTATTGGCCGGGCTCCTCGTAGTATCCGGACCCCGCAGGGTATCGTGGGAATGGGTAAGCTTGAACGGATGCAGTAGACGCAGTACGGGACATCAAGGGTGTCTCGACGGGTGAAAAGTAGGAACCGTTGCCTCGTTCTGGAGAGTTCGCCAAGGCTTGGATGGCGGGGTTCGTGTTTAGGGTTAGCGGCGGGGTGTGCGACGGAGGCGGGTACCATGACGGAGGTGTGGCCGCTTGTTGTCCGCGGGGCAGGAATGCGGCAACGCCTGGTGGCGGAGGCATGTTCTCGTTGGTGGTCGAACGCGATCGCAGACTTGTGGTTGATCCATTACGACTAGAAACCAGAGTAGCGCCAGAGAGCTGCGAGAAATGTGGATTGTGCCCTTCCTGCACGATGGTGGCGTCGTCATCGTCATCTGATGCATCTCTGCTATCCTGCAGGTCTGCAGTGTCGGTATTGGCCATCCACGCAAACTGAGTCGCTGCGGTCGACTGTCCACTGCCTCTGGCCCGTCCAGGGCCATCCCCTCTCGTGTATTGGTCCGTCTGCCGCTGTAGAATCTTCTTCCAATGTGTCAGACCTTCTTCGTTCGCATGCTTGATCATGAAATTTTCAACACCCGGATCGCCCTTCCAGAAAATCTGCAATGTGTAAGATCCTGAAAACACCGTATGTCAGTCAGGTTGAGCCCATTCCCACTGCGTTATTGATATATACCGTTCCGAGCCAGAGAAATGACATCTGTAACATTCTGCATAAAAATCCGGCCCTTCAATTGAAGATTACTCTTCTTCTTGTTCGCGCCGGGCGCTCCCCGTGCATTTCGCACCGACATTGTTTTGTTCTGTTTCTTGCTAGCGCCGATTTCTTTACAACACAAAAGAATACGTTCGAAGAGGTAAATGTAATACTAATCAACGCGGGGTCAGTACTTGGACATCACCCCCCGACGTAGGACTACTATTTACCTCTCTCTCAACCTCCCCCTTGATATCACCTTTGATCACGGAGAACTGTCCGTGCAGCAGAAGTTCTCCGAAGTGTTCTAGTTTGTGACCTTTCCAATCTTCAACACGTCCTTCCAAATCCTTGACAATTTCAGCATTCTCCGCCTTACGGATAGCTTCGTTGATTTGACTGTTGATCCGTTCGATGGCCTCTAATCCTTGTGGTAGGAACTTCTCCTCGGACTCCATGGCGGGGGTGTATTTGATCAAATCCTGAGCAACGGTTAGCCTGCATTCGCCGAAGCGTGATGATGACGATGATGGTGATGATGGTGACGGGGAGACGCACCCTCAGAAGCAGCGGGTACTTCGTGACTCTCTGCACGGGCTTGATCAGGAACGCGGTCAAATTGTCAAAGACCGGATGCGGCATCTTGATTAGTTGTTCTCGCGACTCCTGAGCCAAAAGCTGGGCACTGTAAAAGTTGGAAGCGTATGGTTCATACACAGTAAATGATTTTTCCTATATACGTTAGACGACCGTCGAAGGGCAGAAACCTCTGCGTCTTGGGAGAAACGTACATATTGAACAAAAAGATTCCCCCAATTCTGTTGTTCCGGCTGTAGATCATTCTGCGTTTCCACCCTGATCAAGAACCGCCGTTGAAAGTCCACTAACTGATTGAGGTTCAAGAACAGGTTGTGAATGAGGTCTTTCGAAACAATCTCTTCACGTTCCAGACATCGCATATACTCTTGCAGAATCTCCAAGTCCTGCACGTATTTCCTCTCCGTATCAACCAGCTCCTTCACTACTCGCGCTCGGCTGTCCAGAGGTTTCTTCTCGGCTTCCGGGCTTGCTTCCGTGCTCCCTCGCTCTAGTAGGAGGTTACGTTCTTTGAGTATGTCAAGAATCCTTTGAACGGTTCTGGTCACCTATCCGTATGCAATTCCATGTTAGCGTCCGAAATCCCATTTCCTCCCAGCAAAAAAAAAACATCTAATGAGAAATTCGCCGTAGCAACAGGAAGCGTGGGGGCGACAAAAATCATCGCAACCCCTTTGTGAAACACAACCGCCTTCCCATCTAATCCCGGCGACCATGAAAGAGCAAAAGGAAGAAAGCTGAGCTGATAGCGACGCACCTTCACAAAGCCGTTTGTATCGTCGGAGTAGAGGTTGTGGATCATGAACGCGTCATCGCCGTCGATTTGCAATTCCTGTTTGATTCCCTTCAAAAAGTGGAATGTCGCGGCTTTACAGTCGTTGACTGTTTTCAAGCTCGGACTCAGCCGAGCATCCTGGATGAGCTCGGCGGGCTGTGTCGCGTTGAACAACACGCAGAGACTCGATCCCATCCGGAAACACCTCCACAATTGCGTGACGGGGTCTTCTGGCACATTCGGGTCCGCGTCTTCTGGCGGTTCAAGGAACTTCTCGAATTCCGGAACATCTCGTAACCGCTCACGTAGCGTGAGGCATGTCTGGTAGAGCCCCTGAGCTGGATCCGCCCCCCTGTTGATGATGCTGTCGCTCGCGGTCGGCGCGGACATGATCGAGACCGACGGCGTGTTCGCACCGTTGCCATTCTGGGCGGCCATTCCGTTCGACGGAGTTCCGTTGGTCGTCATTGTGGTGTTTATGGAGGCCGGCGCCGTGTTGTTTCGTAGTAGGGTAGCCTGTTCGATTTCCACGGTCATCAACCGCGTCTTCGCTGGCTTGAGCCTCTGCGAGGCAAACTGAGAGCAGCAACAAGAGTCAGCGGCCGCGATTCAGAGAGGGTAAACCGAGTGTGAATGGCTAGGTAGAGGTGAGTAGCGGGCGTATAGGAGGAATCGAGTGAGGGGATGGAGTGGAGGTCAAGGAGGTAGTGGGCTTGGATGCTTGGTGTTGGGTACCACAAGATTTGAAGTGTCTCGGCTCAAGTCAAAGAGTGATTGTCGCGATGGCGGGCAAAAATGAAGCGAACGGCAGGCAACAAAACGAAGCGAACGAGTGTTGCAGCGAACGGGGGAGGGGGGGATGGAAATGGAAATGGAAATGGGAAGAAGGAGTGAGTTGGGAGGGGTTTGAGGTTAGGATCGTGTTGGGGTTGTGTTCGTATGTGCTTCCTAGGTTGGGAGGGGAGATGCTCCAAGCGCAGCGGCAGTAGCAGCACCAATAAAAATGCGATGGGAGGTTCCTGTCGCTGGGGGAGGGGAGAGGTATGGATGGTATGTGTGCTCAGGGAGTGGATGATGTCGCGCGGCAACGAAGAGAGCGAGTGGATGGGGAGGTGAGATGGGGGGATGATGGGTGGGTGCAGCTCCAGACTGGTAGCGCGGCGAAGGGACGGGGGGAGGGGGGGACGAGGATGAGGCGGAGAGGGAGGAGGACGAGACCACCATACTCTACGTGTAGAGCAGGGGACGAAAGGCGGTCGGGTGTCATGCATGGTTCGGGCAAATGCCGACAGTCAGGCAAGACGGGCGGGCGGACAACACCAGAAACGACCGACACAAAAACGACCGACCGAAGAAGGAGGAGGAGAAGGCAAAGAAGGCAGGGCCCAGCCAGATGGCATTCTTCTTTTTTTTATTGTTCTGGCCCCTCCTCCCCACGGAAATGACGGGATGGGAAAAGAAATATGCAGCGATAGGAATCGGACGAGCGAGAAGGAGAAGGAGCAGCAGAAGGAGCACGAGCAGAAGAAGGAGAAGAAGAGCCTGTGCTGCAAGAGGGAAAGCAAAGCACGCAAGCAGACCCTTCAGATACGCATGGCGAAAAGCAAAGCAGAGCAGCAAGACGGCATGATGATGATGCTGATGACGATTCTGTGCTATGCCGGGTGGGGGGTTTCAGTCCGCCGCCGCCCGTCAACCAGCCCGCTTCTCGCACACGTGTGGGGTAGCAGTGCGGTAGTTGGACCCTTCCCCTCCACCCCCTCCACCGTCATTTCCTTCCCCTCTCCGGAAAGAAAGAAAAAACCGAAAGCAACCGTCCGTAACGGAACTTACCATAGCAGCATCGGAATACATGACGCCCACACCAACTAACAGATTTCTCTATCCGTGGTGGTGGTTGTAGTTTTTGTAGTAGTTGTTGTAGCTGTTGTAGCTGTTGTTGCTACGGTGGTGGTGATTGTTGGTTTGGTTGGTTGGTTGTGTTGTGGGTGTTGTGAGGCTCTGTAAACGAACGACGATAAACGATGAGCGACGAACGACAACGATGGCGGGCGAGGATTGAGCACGAGCCCCCCGGGTTCCGAAAGTGGTCGTCTCTTCTTGCCCTCTTGCCGCTCTAGCGGGTTCGATTTTAAGGTTGGGCGAGAGCGAAAGCGGGGTTGCGCTGGTTGTTGAATCGACGACAGTCGCCGGTCGAGGCGCCGGCGAAACAACGGCGAAAACGGCGGGCAGGCGGCGCGAGCGGCGGCGAAGGCGAAGGCGGCGACGACGGCGGTGAAGGCGGTGATGCGAACTCGCTCCGTATATATAAGCCGAAGGCGATGAGAACTCGTGCTGTATATATAAATCGACGGCGATGTGGTGACTTGTTTCCCGGCGAGCTTCGAAATCTAGCTAGCAGAGAAGAGATGCGCAGGCGGGTGTGGGGGAATGGGGGAAAGTGTGGGGCAGAGGATATGGATGGGTAGCAGTGTCTGAAGAATTCCCGCCACCTTCCGACCGATAGCTCTTCTGCTCTGTAGAAGTAAGAAGGGGGTTGTTTGTTGGAACCAACCAAAACCGAGGAAGGGAAGGGGGACGATCAGAGCTCATCGCCTGCCTGTGGGAATAATTAATTATATGTACGCACCCTGCCCCGTCCTCCCTCCATCCCCCTCCACGAACCTCATATGTAACTTGTAAGGAAGTATCTACTCTAAACCATCCCCCCCTCCAACCGCTCTGGCTGTCTGCTTCCTGCCTACATGGCCATCGCGGAACCCACCCCAAGGCGCCACAGAAACACCTTCTACCGACATGCAGCAGAAGCAAGTAAGCAGAATCACCAGGCAGCTTCGCCGGCGGGCACTCTACGCAGCCAGGTTTCCCACACAACGGAGCACTTGCGATGCACCTTGATTGCTCTCTCCGAGAGATCTTGCCTGGGCGTCTCGTAATTTCTTCTTCTTCCTCTTCGCGCTAGGCCAGTGTCTGGCCATGACGACGTTGAGCTACGGCATGCAACTCAGTACTCTTACTCTACTGGCACTCATGACGAGTATGTACTCTCGTGTAGCATTCTCAGCTCACTTCAGCTGGCATCTCGTCCAGTAGCACCTCGCAGTACCTACCTGGTACATATAGTCTTGTCTCGCAACAGCAACAGCATTAGTTAGCTGCCTCCCCAGAACAAGAGATACTTCTTCTTCATCATCTTCTTCTGCTTCCTCCTCATGCACGTCTCCTCTCCTCTCGCCTCGCCCCCCCCCCCCCCCCCCCCCGTCTCGTCCTCCCCCTTCTCCCGTTGCACGCGGCGGTTGGGTAACTGCCTGTCATTCCAACCCCACTAGTCGGTTGGTGTTCTGTTTGACCAGCTGCACAGTCCGGCCCTGGCCCTCGTCCTTGCAGCGCAGAGAAGAGAGGGAAAAGTACCGAATCTGCAGGGGAGCATCCGTCCACTGCGAAACTAAGGCAAGCCCGATAAGTCTCCTTCTCGTTGGGACGAGAGGGAGAGGAGCAGTGGGAATGGAAGGAGAAGGGGAAGGAGAAGGAAGGAGTGGAGAAGGAGAAGGAGAAGAAGGAGAAGGAGGAGAAGATGGAGAAAGAGCTCAAGTTGTCCCTTGCAAACTCAATCCGCCAGTGATGTTCGGACGAGGTGTCTGTACTCCATTTACCTCTTTGGCCGGATGGGGGATGCATATGGGGATGGATGGATGTATGATGGAGATGGCGTGCTGCGCCGTGAGTGATTTAACTATCACCTCTTCACTTCACACACGTCCCACACACACGCACCACCTCTGGACACAAGGCCATGTATGAATGTACACTACATAGCTCCACATGCTGGTAGTCCCTACTTCTCTCGCCGCGTTGACGGCCCGCCTGAGTACAGACACCGGCGAACGAGAAGTATGATGCCGTTGGCTGTGCCGCTGCTGCTGCTGCTGTGCTTCCCCTTCCTTCCTTCCAGCTACCATGTGCAGACGGCAAAGGCGAACGAACATGTCACATTGGTGCAGTGCCAGCTTCCACAGCGATGCAACCAGACGATCTTGGGTCCGCCGGTATTATCGAGAGTGGTGGGTGGTGGTGGGTGGAGGGTGGTCACTGGTGGGTGGGCGCGCCAACCCCATTCCAGAAATAACCGTCAGTTAGTCAGGATGCGGGGAAGGAAGGGAAGGGCCCACCTCCACCGTCCACCTACGGTACATAGCAACTTGTCACCATCCATCACCCCTTCCACACCCTCAACTCATCAACCCTCGCATGAAGTAGAGTGCTCACAATTTGGCATCTTCGGCTGGAACCGCGACATGTGTGGTGTGTGTGTGGTGTGTGCGGTGAGTGTGGTATGGTCACTGGTCAGGAGGAATGGTCGGGATTCTGTCGGCTTGCACTGGATCTCGATCGCAACACAAAGCGAAGGCTGCGGCGACGGAGCAGGCAGGCAGGGGGAGGGGGGGAGGGGGGGGAGGGGAGGGGAAGAAGGCCGAGCTCGTGAGTCGCCATAACGGAGAGTAACTACCAAGCCTGTCTCTCTCCCCGCTCCCATCCACCCACCAGCATCTTCGTCCATCCCATCCCATCCCATCCCTTCCACCGTAGAGTAGCCGGCCAGGATGTCCCATATTCTTCAGACCTTCTGTTCGTCCTCTGATTCGCCAGAAATTATCGCCAACCGTTAACCCGCGCCTAAGACATCCACACGACCCAACCCACCTGCTAGTATGTAGCAGCATCCGGTATCCTCAAGTTCGAGTTCAAAGCGCTGCGCCACCACCACCACCACCACCACCAAGTTCCAATCACCCCAGACACCCTCCGGCAAATCCCGTCTACATATCCCTCTCTTCCCTCTTCTCGCTCCGCTAACATAAAAATTCCTGACAGTTCGGTTGCGATGCGATACGTGATGCGAAACGGCTCCTGCAACGACTTTTGTTCGAGGCGCCCACCACCCCCACACACACACACACGCACACACACATACGTGCATCACATGCTTGCGCGACTGCCAATGGTTATGTAACTACGGTACGGCACTCTCACTCGGAATTTTGCTTGGCTAAGGATTCTACCGACGAATTGATGCGCCGGTTGGGGATACCGACGGCCGTGCTTACCGTGTCTATGGTGTACATATACTGGGCTTACCGTGCCTGCCGGAGGACCGCAGTCGGCCGCCTGTACGCCGGTACGCCGGTACTCTACCAACACTGCATCTACTTCCCTACGGCAAGAACGCGTCAATGGAGATGTATATTCAACGTGCTGCACGTGCATACTATACGTACCATATTGAGCCGTGTACTAATGTCGTTAGCCTTATGTAGGGCTTGAATAGGCAAACAGTCCTCGTATAAGCCAGCTATAAGCGCGTTGAGCTCGTGAGGCCTCAGTAAGGGCTGTGTTAAACTAAGGCTGATGTTCTCATTTCTCTAAAATTGTCGTAACTCCTACATAATGCCTATGCAGCGAAAACCACCATCGCATAAATCGGCCTTCTCACTTTGTAAGCCTCATAGCTTTAGTCAGTCCTATATCGTCATTGTTGAAATGCACAGCACTGCCGTACAATAATGACTGTGAACCTGGCAGGTTTTGTGAAGCATTATGGGATATATCAGTTCGAGACAGAAAATCCTTAGAGCACCACACTCTCAATCTCTTCACATGCATCATACAAGCCTTCAATGAGCCTTATTCAGACCTATGGGTTCTATCACTCTTATGAGTTGGTAGAGCATATGCGAAAATCAACCAGCTTGACATCAGCGGCGGCGGGTCGAGAGGAGGGAGCGGAGATAGGGGGTTTACCGTCTATGTACTCTGTAGATGATGATGATGAGAGAGAGAGAGGCAGCTCCGACAGTATCAACCCCGCCAGATATGTGCTAACATATTGTTAGGCGCAGAGTTTTCTGAAGACAGACATGATGAAGCTTATTTTGCAGTTTTAAACTCGCGAACTCACGGCCCGTCCTCTTCATCTTTCTAACAACTCCTCCTCATCTTTCTAATAGTTCCTTCTCTCGCCACAGCTCCCCATCACTTTCCTCTCTCGCTGACATGTCCTCCTAGGTCCTCCATCACTTCATCGCCTCGCTGACAGCTCATCCTCTCGCTAACAGCTCCCCCATCACTAGGCCTGGGAATCGTCCATCCGGTCCCAGATAGGTCCTCCATCACTTCCTCCACTTACTCCCTCGATGCCCGCAAGTTTTCCACAACGAGGAGCAGTAGGGGGACACAGTACTATGGCGAGCGGGAGTCGGTATGGGAATGGTGGCGAGGGACTGGGAAGCGGGGAAGGAGAGTAGTTTAAACTTTAGGTATATAAGGTTACGGAAGAAGAGCATCAACAAGTGATAAGCATTGTATGAGATAAGGCTTGTCGCATAAGAAGTCATTATGTGCTGCTTAGGATTCAGGAATCTTTATGAGCATATAAGCCTTACTAATCCTTATTTTTCAAGATTCCCTACAGAGCCCATATAGAACTCTTATGAACTTCCAAGACGGGCAGGCCCGTAGTGGTTGCAGAAGGCTTACGGGTCGGGAGTGATTTTCACTGCACTCAGGATTGAAGAAGCCATATTCAACAATCAGAGCTGGAATTTGAAAACCCTGACTAAGCCTTATTTTACGACAAGAGTTTTGGGGGAAAAATACTAATATTAGTATTTTTCCCCCAAAACTCTAGTGTCAAAATCGCCCTCATATGTGGCTGCCATAATGCTTTTGACTTTAGTACACGGCTCAATATGGTACATACAGAGGTAGATATACCTACCTACTCAGCACGCACCCGCCACCGCCTCAACCTAGGTACTAGGTACTTTGATATACCCTACCTAACACATGATAGCATCTATTTCGAAAGCTGCGCATGGCCGTAGGCCCGTCACCGTCACGGGGGAAAACATACGTTATGTTACTTGCAGCCACCGGGTAGGAGTACCTAGTACTTACGTTGCACCAAAATGCCTTGTATGTATGTATATCTGGGCCCTGGAGACTGGGACACGGGCGTCGGGCGTCGGGATTTGCGGCGCTGGTTGTGAATACGATGGCACAAAGCATAAGGCACTGAACCGGGCTACTCAAGCCGGTAGAAATACATACATTATACATAGTCTGGGACACGGCATTGGGGCGCCCGCTGGTCGTGAATACGATGGGCACAAAGCATAAACCACTGAACCAGGCTATTCAAGCCGGTGGAAGTATTGTACATACATAGTCCCCGGATTCGGTCTGGTCTCGGGGGATACGGACGCCTGGTTGCGGTTGCGGTTGGCGCCTTAGGCGTGATGGGATTTGACGCACCCGCACCCGCACCCGCACATGGCTCTGTCAGTTGTTTGTCAGCCGTTTGTCAGCCGTGTACGGTACCAGTACTACTCACTCCCACCCGCTCCTCCTCCAGGCTCCTCTTCCTCCTCCTTCGATTCTCGCTGCTCCATCCTCCACCGTGATCTCCCATGCGCCATAAAGGAGTCACTGGTCAGTCGCCAAGCTGTCCATGTGTATGTAGGCATGTATATGTCTGCAGGATGCATGACATTGCAGATGAGATAAGCCGTGCAGACAGGCCACAGGCTGGTCGGTACATATCATACATAAGGAGCCTGTATGATGTACATTTGTAGATTCCTTTTTCCAACGGTTTGGCGGAACTTGATGTTCACATCCACATCCACATCCACATCCACATCCACATCCACATCTACATCCGCAAGAAGCAGTGGAAAGGTGGAGAGGTGTAGACCTGCAGAGGCGCAGGGTTGCAATAGGCATAGCGTAGGAAGCATGTCTTCCATTCCGATCTCGATGATCGCCCGCCGCTTCCAGAAGGTCGCTGGTATGTAACAAGTAGGTATGCACTTTCTGAGAGGCCTAGGGGCGGTTTGATTGGAATGAAACATGCTGGTGAGAAATGCGGGGTAGACTGATGGCAGATGGCATGTGGCGTGTGGCGTGTAGCATGTGGCGTGTGGCATCTGGCATCTGGCATGTGTGAGTTGCGGGGACCAGGGGGCGGGGCGGGGGCGGGGAGCGGAATTTCATCCGCGGAGATGGATCAATATCGCCCGCGGCTCTGATAGAAGCTTCGCCGGAAGAGTGACCACTGTGGATTCTAGAGAGCTCGACCGGTGGCGGCAGGCGTCGGGGGGGATCGGGTGCTGATCATAAAGCATCACTCGACTTGAAGCCGTATGGCCGCTTCCGGGGGGATGAGAATCGGCGCTGTGAAGGCGAGCAGCGGGAGACGTTACCTATGGCAAGAGTTGTGGCGACACACTCAGCGCGCCCTATAATGCCTCTGCCTCCGCCGGCGCACTTGGACGAGTACATGCACTCTCCGCCAACCTAGGGTGTAGCCCAGCCCGGCCATTCGGAACTTGTTGCGCAGCGCGCACCGATGTGCGCGGGCTAGGCCCAGCGGCAGACGAGGCTGGGAAAGTAAGCGAACCATTCAAAGTGTGCGAGCCTGCGGGGAGCCATTGACCCTGCAGCAGTGGCGGAGGCGGGGGAATGAGAGCAACGAGATGGCGCACCTCGGGGACGTCTATGACTTTGAGAGTCGGGAGGCGGGAGAGGGAGGTAGAGTATTATTAAAAAGGAAGACAGTGAACGAGAACGAGAGTGCCTATCCCAAGCGATGTCGAGTGTGTATGTATGTACCAAAAGCAAGCCCAATGGCTTCTTAAATCTGGATCGATTGGCTGCGGAAGCATGTCGCCCACCTAGCTCATGAAGCGACTACCGACCGGCGACCGCCTGCGGGCCCACATCGCGTATTCCTGCACATGCATATGGATGCATGGCGTCGATTTCGACCGCGAGAATTTACTTTTGGCGCGTGGGTATGATCTGCAGCGTTTAACTCCGCGGGTCGGTAGTACTCACAGCCTCATAGAGTTGCAGGCTGGCGCCATAAAGGGTTATCCCGGGGCTTTGAGACGCGGGACTCAGGAGAAAGCTAGATGTATTGCAGTTGCAAAGCGGATTCTGACATTCTGGGCGATAACTAAGACGCGGTTGTGGCCATGGACTCTCCAACTATGTACCCACGACGTCCTTACCGCGTCCCAAAACAGGAGTGGGTTTCAACTTCTTTCAAACTCATAGGCGAGAGATGTCCGCATAAGGTGTTATCTGCATTTTGAATGGAGCCCGTCCCCCCCCCTCGCTTCGGCGAGAATGTTTGATTGGGAGGAATGCGGATGGGAATTCAATGGTAGGTACTTCGTTCCCCTATAAGTACATCGGTACGTCTGTAATTGGGGCCGATCCTTAGATTACCCAGCTCAAAGTCAATCACGATGGTCCTCACCGCAGACGAAGACGCCCAGCATCTGATCGCCTTGGGCCGCACGCTCACCGACAACATCTCGACGTACCTCGAGAGTCTCGGCAGCAGCGGTCTTCCCCCGCCCAGCTTCAGACCGGGGACGGCTACAGCTGTCCCCACAGAGTCGGTGGGGTTCAATGCGCACCGAGCCATCATCGATGCCGCAGAACGCATCATCGCCCTCACCACCGGACCAGCAGGGTTGTATGACATATCCCGCCAGGTTCGTGCCTTGCCTCTACTCCCCTAGTTAGCGGAAGAAAAAGAAAAAAAGACGGCTGATTGGGTGCCGCAGTCCTTCGAGGTGACGGCGATCAACATAGCCGTGGACCTAAACCTACCTTTGGTCCTCCCGCTGGCGCAGCCCATGAGCGCGCAGCAGCTTGCGGTAATTACTGGAGCCGATGAAACTATTATCGGTACGCTCTCAATTGGATTTTCTGTAGGTGAGGAGTGAAGACTAACGGGAGATAGTACGCATCATGCGCGCTCTGACCCCACTATTCATCTTCGAGGAGATCTCCCCGCAGACGTATCGACATACCGCACGATCGGCAAGTATGCGGGACAGCGGCGTCAAGGCGCTGATGATGTTTGGGTGCGTTCCAAGTTTTGGCCGAAGTATTGATGGTACCTAGCGGAGGGCTAACGTCCGGCGATACAGTGGGACCGAGTGTATGCGTGCGGCTGCTCACCTCCCAGAGGCCTTGAAGGATGCTGGGTATCAGAATATGACTGAGCCAACCAAGACTGCGTTCGGTCGTGCTTATGGGACCAACTTGGGGTTCTTCGACTATCTCAATAAGCATCCTGAAATGGGTGTGCGCTTCGGCGATGCCATGGCGGGAACCGTCAAGCTGTCGTACGAAGTCGGGTATGCATCACTCGTCTCAACTATTCTCTAGTGTAGATGTCGTTACTGACCTCCATCAGCTGCATCGCAGACATTTTCCCCTTCGAGCGCCTTGCCCAGCACGGCGGTAAGATCGTGGATGTCGGGGGCGGCAAAGGCCACGTGATGATCTCGATCGGTCGGCGGTATCCGCGGGCAGACCTCCGGTTCATCGTGCAGGACTTTGCCAGTGCGGTCGATACCGGCCGGGAGGAATGTCCCGCCGACCTCTCCCACAAGTTCGAGTGGGCCGCACTCGACTTTCTGGCGGGAGAGCAGCCGGTCAAGCGTGCAGCTGCGTACTTCCTACGGCATATCCTCCACGACTGGAGTGATCGCTACTGCGCGAGGATCCTGAAGCCTATCGTGGCGGCAATGGAGCCGAGCGTGTCGAGGTTGCTGGTGACAGATGTAAGTACACAACCACCGTCATGAGCGGATAACTAGGGCGGATACTTGCTAATTTCGTTCGTGTACCTAGATGATCGTGCCAGAGATGAACGCACCAAAGACGCTGGCACATCGCGATCTGCTGATGATGGCGCATCTGGCTGGGGCGGAGAGGACCGCGGCGCAGTATGTCCGAATTCTCAAGGAAGTGGACCCCGCGATCGAGCTGGTGAAGATCTGGGCACTGTCGCCCAGTCTGCCTGGTTGCGGGGCGAGGGTTATGGAGTTTGTACTGTGGTTGTAGCATGTTCATGAATCGTACGAAGTCCGTCAATGGTGCGTGGACAGTGGAGCACAAGTTCCTGCGAGTTTTGCGTTTTGCGTTTGACGGGTATTAAATAAAATACGAGAATAAACACGTCTTTAAGCTGGGTACCGTAAATCTCCTCGCACCTCTTGCTCGCTTTCTTGTTCACTTGCCGGTTTCCTCTGCCGCCGCAGTAGCAATAGGTTCATCGTGGCGATCTCCTCCACCACCCCTCAACTAGGCACTCCGTCGAGCACCGTAGCCAACCCTTAGCCCGGATGGGCGCTTATAGCCGCCGGATGGCTTCAGGACGCTCGGCAGGCCGACGCTGGCTGGCGTCACTCTGGCAATAAAATCTATAACTCTCCGCAATCTAATAACATTTACACACATTAAATACAGTTTCACGTAGGGTAGTCGAAACGTGTCTACATATGCCAAAACCAAACCACAGTACTGGGCCCTGGCTACCTATCTTTGGCTACCGGAATTTGGAGGGGAGTAATCGACCATGACTGGCCCATCCCCTAGCCACCCTCCACGAAAGGCGCTTTCACCATCCACTGGCCGCAATATGCTGGGGTTCTTTCGGGGCTGGATGCTGTCGCGCTGTCGCCACTCGAGATCACTCGTCCGCACCACGGAATCGCACTCGGTCTTGGGATGGTCCAAACTGTTGTAATATCGAGTCATTCATTGCATAGTCGTTGCGCAGGTGGTTACTTGGTCATGACGACGGCGGCGGGCACTGGCCACCTACCAGCCTCCTTGTATGTTCTCTTGAGGCCTCCAGATTCTTTCCATTCATTCATGCTTTCCAACCCGTTATGAGCCCGGCCCAGCGCTATCAAAACAATACCTTCCAATACAATCACCCACCGCTCCCCGCATTACCCATCATGTCCAACCCTGTCAACCCTGAGATGTACAATTCCAAGCACGGCTCCATCGAGAAACTTTCTTCGAGCAACTACGATACCGATACTTGGAAGCCCCGCACATCCGCAACGCCCAACCGAATTCCATCACATCAGGTTTGGGGGTAGTTGAAGACTGTGCGCCATCATGTTAACACTGTACTGTACTGCTGTCTTGAGCACCGGTGACTGGTGGGTGGAACACTGTACTGAAACTTGGTTCTATGGTGATGGGTTGGGCGACACGGCGTCGGCGGCGGGGCAAGGGGCGGGGCAAGGTCGAGTCAAACAAGAAATGATTTTGGAACTATCCACAGCTCTAACTGAAAACTGTGGTAGCAAGAGCTTGGCGATTTCCGTAGCTTTCACGTTTCGCGACGCGACATTTGCAGCGGAAGTTCCAGCAGGCAGGGCGTTTTCGGTTTCTTCGCCGGTAACAATCTTAAGTGGGCCACACGTCATCCCCCACGGGCCA
Source organism: Tricharina praecox (assembly GCF_024521635.1). Classification (NCBI taxonomy): domain Eukaryota; kingdom Fungi; phylum Ascomycota; class Pezizomycetes; order Pezizales; family Pyronemataceae; genus Tricharina; species Tricharina praecox. Next base: position 3,124,200 of record NW_026250403.1, read on the forward strand.
CGGCAAGTCCAGTTCATTGGAGTCCTACACCTAAGCCTGAGCCAGTGCTACTGTCCGGATACGAAGGGACAAAAAAAAGGCGGGTTTACCTTTACGATGACGATCAGAAGGCAGTACTTGTACAGACTACAGTTATGCTGCTCCCACATTCAACGGGGTATGAAGGCTCGCAGACAAGAGATCGAAGCACTTAGCAGACAAGGCGAAGAGTGGTGTACCTAGCCCGTCACCACGGTGAATATGAGCAGGCGATGGACAAGTGGCTACAGCCTGCAGTTGGTTGATGCTGCTATGGAAGTTGATAGGTTGGAGCGGTCCGCCAGCGGCCAAACAAGATGAAGTACCTACAATCTAAGATCCGTTACTACCTACAATGCTAACCTGCCACTACATAACTATAGATACACCACAAAAATGCGGCGTCTGAAAAAGTACGCGAAACAATGAAGGGCCGGGTACTTTCTAATGAGAGCATCTCGGCATATCTCTCCCACTCGAAGGCTGAACGACATACGAGTTCAGCGAGCTAGCCGGAACAGAAGGAGCTATAGGTATCTGACGAAAAGTTCCTGTACCACATCTACCTCACGACTCCTGGGCGGTATCAACCCATCCATGCTTGACACGATGCAGAGGTATACATCCGGAGTCCGCACTACAGGTAGAGACTGTGGTGGTGGTGGTGGTGGTGGTGGTGGTGGTGGTGGTGGTGGTGGTATTGCGGAGTTTTAGTTGCTGGCTTAGAACCGGTGATCTGGAATTGGCCTGTCTCAATGACTTCACATAGCACTCGATAGTCAATCGTACCCGCGAGTGTAGCCAATGCATGAAGAATAAACAGTCATATTTGCTATCATAAACAAAGGCATATTCTGAAGTAAAAGGAAGAAAAAGCTATGAACAATCGAATCGAAAGGCTAACAAAACCAGCAAAAGACAGTCGTAAAAATATCGTAACCCACATGAACCATGAATGAAACCCTTAAATCCCAACAAACCCCTCTTCCCGAGGAGTACTGCATACGCGGAAACAACAAAAAACTATTGACCCAGAAAGAAAAGAAAAGACGCGAAGATGATGATGGCTTGGTGGCGGTGGTGGTGGAAAGCCTAAAGACGGGCCAAGCCGGTCGTCTCGTAAGTTCCGTTGTGCCAAGTAGGGATTGTCATCTTGAGGGCGTCGCCGGAGTATCCGAGGTCCTCGGCAACGAGCATGGCCGCCTTCTCTCCGATCAACAGCGCGGTCGAGTAGGTGTTGCAGCCGACGTTGTCGGGGCAGATGGACAGATCGGCAACCTTGAGGCCCTTGGTTCCGTGGACGTTCAGGCGCGGGTCCAAGACACCGTGCTTGACGATCTCGTTACCCTCGCGGGGAGCCATCGAGCAGGTACCCAGACAGTGCCAGGTGGTCTCGACGTGGCGGCGGACCCACTCGTCGATGGCGAGGTCGTCCTCCTTGCTGTACTTCAAGTCGCCGCGGACAGAAACTTGATTGCTGTTGAGGTGGTTGGCATCGGGGTCGGCGGTCTTGGACGACTTGGTCGCCCAGGAGCCGTGGTAGATTCCAGCGGTGATGTGATCCTTGCCGGCGTACTTGAGGGTGTCTTCGAGCGACAGGTCCTCCGCTCGCGCAGTGGAGTCGTAGCGGAACGTGGGGTGCAGGGAGGTCACCTCGCCGGCGTAGCAGTCCATGCGGCGCGCGGTCTCTCGGGACTTCTTGTACGACCAGATCATGGGGCCCATGTCTCGGGAGTCGTTCATGAAACCGGCATCGAACTCGGGCATGGCGTAGGGGTTGGCGGAAGTGATCTTGGTGTAACCGCGAGAGAACGGGTACTCCAGGAAGTGGAACATGGAGAAGAACTTTCCGGGAGGGATCTGCATGTGGTCACCGAAGAATCCGGAGATAAGCGAGTAGTGCATGACAGGCTTGTCGGGCTTGTTCTTGAAGTAGGAGTTCCATCCCTCGCGGAACTCGGGGCCCATGTCGACCAGTTCCTGCTCGGTGGGTCGGATCTTGACTCCTGCTTCGATTCCGTTGGTCGACAGAGGACCGCCACCGGTGGCGTTCCATTCGTCGAAGACCTTCTTCTGGACAACTGGGTCGCCACGGACGAAGTCGTCGAAAGTCTCGGTGTCGGGCTTTGCGCGGAAGACCGAGAATGTCAGGTAGTGGTCCTGGAAGTTTTGACCGACACCGGGGAGATCGATGAAGGGCTTAACACCGGCAGCGCGGAGAGTCTCGGTGGCACCAATACCGGAGCGCTGAAGGACAAGTGGCGAACTGAGGGTTCCGCACGAGACGACGATCTGCTTCCTGGCGCGGAAGATCTTGGCCTCTTGGTTGTTGGTACCGCCGACGGGCTTGGTGGGGATGGTCCTGACTCCAACTGCGCGGTTACCCTCGAAAAGGATCTTGTCGATCTTAGTGTTGCACAGCAGGTAGAGGTTGCCCTTGTTTCGCATGGTGCTGTGGATGTAGGCAGAAGCCGAGTCGCTGCGGCGTCCAGTGTCCCTGTTGATCCACTTGAGCCAGTGCTCCGCTCCGTGAGCGGTCTCGAGATCTTGAAGATCGTCGGTGACGGGAATGCCCTGAGTCTCGACGGCGCGGAGGAAATCCTGCATCATCGGGTAGGTGTAGTTGCCGAAAGAGACCTTGATGGGTCCCTCGAATCCGTGGAGTTCACGGTTGTTGGAAGGCCTCTGGTAAGTTTCATGCTGCGAATTTCTGTCAGCTCAAGTTCAATGGAATCGGGCTACTAAGATGTATCTACCTTGCGCATCAACGGCAAAAGCTCCTTAGTGGTCCAGCCGGGAGTCCGGAAGTCATCGTAGTCCGAGGCCGAAGCTCGGGTGTACATCATGAAGTTGATCGAAGACCCTCCACCGAGAACATTGGCGCAGGGGACGATGGGGGCTCTACCGAGGAGATGCTCACTCGCTATTCCAATGTCAACAACGATTCCAGTCTCAAGAATTGCACACTCGGGGAACGCGTACGTTGTGCCTGGTAGAAACTGGCGGTCTTGGAGTCCAGCTTCATGTTCCGGGGGAAGATTCCCGGCCTGTAAACCCATGGGTTGTTGATGTTGTTCTCACCGGCCTCGAGAAGGAGGACCTTCAGTTTCGGGTCGAGGTTGGCGAGACGACCGGCAATCACACATCCGCAAGAACCACCTGGAGAAACATCAAAGTCAGAAATGCTGCAGTTAAGAGCTTAGGACTGTGGAATCTTTCCAACTCACCTCCGCACACAATGATGTCGACCTCGTCGGGAATAGCCATGATTGCAGAAGTTGTGGGATTTCTCTGTAGGTGAGCTGGGTAGGAGATCACTGGAGAGCGTGAGGAAAAGAAGAATTACGGGGCCACATCAAGGTCTTTAAATGCTCTCCGGTCTTGCTATGAGTGCCCAGGACCGCTCGCTTCGAGGCGGCATCAACAGAATCTCAAGGGCTCGAGCTAACCACTTCCCAATTCCCGCTGCACTGTCCATCCTAACTCACGCAGCCGACTCCGCCCCCACGCGCCGACTGCGACCATCCTGCAAGCAAGTACTTTATTCGATCTGTGCCACATCCTCGATGATGGTTTGGTGTAGTCGAAATCCGGGATGGGTGGGATTGGATGCAGGCGGATGTGCTCGCTGCTGATAGCATTTCCAGGACTAGTGCAGATCACCACATAAGCGGATTGTGGGGCGGACGTGGGGTAGACGGTGAGCCCGAAGTGCGTAGCTCCACGGGGGGCGGTGGGGAATTGGGAGGTCGCAACGATGCCGGAGCCCAGCAAGACTCGCTGCCTGAAGCACCTGGCACATACCGTAACCCAGACACTGAACGGCTGCAGGCTATCGGGGTCCTAGCACTTCAGCATCAAGATGGACGGCAAGGTGTTCAGTCCGTGGAGCTGCTGGATCTTATGGTCCTCGAAGGTTCCCTTCCATCGGGTAGCTTTCCGAAGAGCTCTGTAGCTCGATCACCGTCCGTCCGAGAACGTCCGCGACCGCCAGCGCCTCTCGACTTGCTATCCGTTGCGCGGCGCCGCCAGCACATACGGAGCACTTTAGGCCGATCCCGAGGACTCCGATCCGCACACTCGAGAGCGCGCGGATCCGCGGAAGATCCGGAACTGGGACGGACTTGGCACGCGCCAGATTGATATTGCCAGCCAGCCATCTTGTTCGCATTGAATGCCTTGCGCACCCTCCAGACAGACAGTCCTCCTCTGATCCGAATCGTTGAGCGATTGAGCACATGCAGGCCGCAACTCTGTACGAGTACGCTAGTTACTATCATACATACACGACATGGATGATCAAGGCAGACGAAACCGCATTCCGCAGCCGGGGAAAAGGCTTGGTGTGCCCGACAAGGAAGGGAAGCTCAGTGCAGCTAACTTACTAACTAATGCATGCATTCCGCCCCCGCATTTCCCCACACCCCACCAACACCAGCACCCAACCAGACACCCTAGGTGAAAAGCCACGATCCTTGGACCTTGACCGTAATTGGCGCTGATTGGACAACTGCTGCACAGCCGCTCCACCATGAGGGTCTTTGGCCTCATCGAATTGCTTTTGTAGAGCGTATTCCGAAACCCGATCAGACGGCAACCGTCGTATCGCATTTTGCCCGGCCAACGGAACATTGCGGTGCCTCTGGAGCGCATGTTTGTTCCGGAAGAAGGAATGAGGGTACTGAGCAGTGGGATGCCTCTGTTCAGCCCATTCGAATTCGAGTCTCGAAGAGTCCAAGACATCTCCAATGGGACAAACGAATTCACTGGTACACCACTGTTCAGCGCGTTTACCTGGTATGGTACACGGTGATTGCCATTTTCTCCCACACTGATCAGCAGCGTCAGGGTAGGGAGGTACATGGTCGGTGCCGTACGCGTTGTCGACCCTGATCCCCCGAAACCCCACTAACTACTACGTCCAGACTCCATGAGTTCAAGAATAAGCGCCCCCACAAGCCTCAAGGGATGAGCATGCGGGGGGCCATGGCCTCGGACGCGCGTTGACAGCGGTGGAGCTCTTCCAGCGAGTACGACCGGAACTGCAGCCGGCACCATTCCGTTGGTTCCCCCCAAGATTTGGCTGAATCGCGTCTGGGTATCTGGCGCATGGCAGACTCGTGATTGGCTCTGGGCCTTGTGCTTGGGCTACTCACCTGCCCAAGACTATGCCAATGCATCGGCGTTGTCGTTCACAGAGCGCAACGTGATTCGAGGTGCTCCCGGCTAAAAGCCCACGGTGCAATGGTGCATCGGTCGGTCGGTGCAGCGTAACAATCGTGGTTAAGCCAAAGGACGGACCAAAGCACAGACAGCCACCCAAAGAGATCTCAATCAGGGGAGAACCCTCCCCCTAAGATACCGGTGCTCTACTCCATGAAAGAAGTACATACCGGTATCCTTTTACCTGCAATCTACCAGATTGCTCTCCGCATGATATTTGTCTGGTAATGGCTACCTAATACACGGACCTACTACTATGTACTCCGCATATATACCGCCAGCATCAGGATTCAGCATCCGCATGGCTGTTTCTACAGCCATCGCACCGACTTTGGGGTGACACTGCATACCGGCAAATCACCTCCCGTCCTTGCTGCAACTTCTATTCGAACGGGCCGTTTTCAGTCACCATTACTCGTCGCAGAAACCAAGTTGACCCCGCAGATAGTAACATGCATCGGGGAATGAACGGAAAGAGCATCGCGGCCACGCGCAAGAATAGATGTCTGCTCGGTGCTGTGTTGCACAAGACGACCATTCGTGGCGCATCGATGCTCCCTACGACGTCTGATATTCGGGTATGTCCCGGCATAACTCCGCCAGCGGGGAACGCATTCACCTCGATCAATGGCGCCCGCTAGCACGGTGAGATCTGCACGGTATCCTCAAAAGCAGAAGAATCACTATATGCTCTGCATGCTGGCCCCAAGTTATGTACTTGGCCCATGCCGCGGTGCCGCGTTCAAGGCGTCGTACCCCCGGTGGAGCCAAGGTTGAGATTTCACGGCGCAAGAGTTTTGGCCATGAACTTCCAAGCCCCCTCATCCTCAAACCCAATCCCCGAGAGTTGTGATCCTGACAGCGGACATCGCGGGGAACCATTGTGGAGAACCAAGAACCCAGCCGACCAGGTACTCTGGACGCAGCGTCATATAGGTGGCTGTATGTACTCTATACGAGTACCTAGTATCCAGCATCTGACGACGCACGAGTATCCACATATGGGGCGCGAGACTGGGCGACGCCTCCGATTCACGCACACGTAATGCACGAGACTTTTTCTCCAGGAGTTTCGCCTCCTTTTCTTTACGCCTCCTCCCCTTTTCTTTGCGCCCCCTCCCCTTGCCTCTTCAGCTATCCCAGACTTCCGTCTTCAATCATCATTCCGTTTCTATCGTGTCCTGGAATAGCTTCCCAAAGTTCACGATATTCTATCAACAACAACACGTCAGCTTATGCAAATCCGGGGTAAAGTTCTATATGACTACCTAAGTACCTCTGTACCCTTACACTCCCACTGTTTTATCGCTCCCACCGTCTCCCCAGAGCTGGGTGTGTTGCCGGACAGCTTACACTGACGCGGCAGCCATAGTGAGACTCGGGAGTCCGACAGGCCACCTACCGTACCTACTCTACTCCTTTCACTGCGCCGCGAGCGGGCGCCCGACACTCGCTGAACAAATAGCGAAGCCGTATGCGACAATCCTTGGAAGCCGCTTGCGCGTAGGAGGTGTCTATATACTCTACCGTACTCTACTATACTCCACTATGCGACTGCGACTGCGACAAGCGGTTCGGACGTCGCTAGAGCGAACTGGCGCTAGCATAAGACATCGGATTCAGGCTCAGGACTACTTACTCTGCCGGATCGAATACGAGGAACCCACAACGGAGCAGTACGCATCACCGTCTTGGGAACGCCGTGGCTTCCGAGGCTTGCATACTCGCGCTCTCGCGGACGGTTGCGTTGTCGTCGCGGCGCCCGAGTCCGGAGGTCGAGGACTCCGATTTTTCGTTCGCCGAATCGATCCAATTAACATCAATCTTTGCCATTAAAAGGTAATTCGAATACAACTGAGCAATTGAGTACGAGCGCTACTATCGGCAGGCTAAGCGTGGACGCACCGACAGATCACTCAAACACCTACTATAATTGCCGTTGCCGTTCGATAGTCGCGGATAGCTAGAGTGGTTTTGACGTTCAGGTGCAAATTAGAGTACGAGTAGAGTAGCTCCCGCGGCTTCCCTCATTGGAAGATGCCACGATAACGGCCCCTTATCTCGGCTGCCGCTGGAAGTGAGATGGGCGAGGATCAGCAAGAGCCCCGGCCCCTGGTAGTTAATGCCGAAAACATGGCGGGTCATTCGTTTGCAACACGTGACTACGCTAGTAGAAGTCTCTCCTCCAACCGCCAGATACACCATTGTCACGCTGAATAGCCCATTGAGTTGCGATTGCGGATATCGCTGCATCATCCAGACGTGAAGCTGAATAGGAATTAGAACACAGACTTGGCCCCCCTACTGTATTCCAGTCGTCCGAATGACCGTCAAGCCGCCAACTCTTTTATGCACCTCGCCGAAGACATTTTATTCAAGCCACATCACATGTCGCTCTGTAGTCTTGATGCCTGACCTATATACCGCATCATATACACGCCTACACACCTACCTACCTGCCTACTACCTAACTAATGCCTCTTCGCGTCGTCTCCCTGTCGTCCACGGCGCAAGAGCAATACATACCGTACTAAGTACTTGCCTTAGGTAGTCCCAGTCGGCTACTAGCGCCGCGGCATGCCTAAGCAGTAGTTATCACCGTAGTTTGAGGCTAGACAGCATCCATATGTAGAGTAGCTCTCGCCCTGCAACGCTGTAACGCAGCTGCCGTCGTATTCGGTTTGGTGCCAACTTGGTAAATATTTAGGCGGAGTACCTAACCAACTATAAACGCGCCTAACTATGGAGTGAAATGCATGGCGTAGACGGCGCTCGACAGCTACTAGTTAGCCATACACACGCCGACTACAAAGTCTTGAATCTGCAGATTCACATGATGCAGGGATTCAACCGTTGTTGATATTTATTTTTATGTCTCAGTCTCAGTCTGAGTCTCCACTCTCCAGCCTCCTCGCCAGGTCGCCAGGCATCTCTGCTCCACGCCGGTATCACCGTCAGTGGATGATGCATAGGTGGTCCGTAGTAGGTAGTTACTATGTACCATTGGAGCACTGCGGTTGTGCACTGCGTGGCAGCATATCATGCTGCCAACGCCTCTGCTCTACTCTGCTCTACTCTGAGTATTAGAGAAGAGTACACGTCTCATCACACTCCCTCTGCATTTTCCCTCTCTTCAATATTGTCCTCTACAGTGTACACATCCCCACTTGACCACTGCCGGAAATCCATTACCTCGCGCTGGCCGTTTACGGTCGCAGACTCGTAGGTACATTCCCACCGTGTACATACGTAGTACTTAGTACATATGCCGTGAACGCCGTGTTGCAACTTCCAAAGCCTCATCCCAACCTCCAGCCTGAGTCCGGCAGGCATCCACCCAACATCATACATGGCCCACAATCTTCAAAGGCGTGGGAAAAGTGAACCCCGGGCGGAAACAGGCGGTGAGGCGGTGGTGTTTCATCATCCCTCGTAGGCACCCACGCACCTACATACAAGTAATTATGCCGTGGCCGGAGTAGAGTACTGCCGCGCCACTCGGAGGAGGAGGAGGACGCGTCTCTATTAAATACATTATACATAGTTGGGCAGTGTCGATGAAGGTCGGTGGAATCAATAGTTCGCTGAACCAATGCCTGGTAACTGCTACTACCAGTTATACCTATCGCACGAAGTGGTTATTGCACCTAGTCTCCCAGAGAGTGAAGTTTGGATGTTGGACGGGCCGTGGTGAAAGCACCTATGTAGATACGTGTTCGAGTGAATGATCGAATGCTTCTGCTACTAGTTACATAGTAGCCAACCAAATGTGATCGCCAGCAGTCCGTAAACACCTGTAGGCTGTCGACCGCGACTCAGGCGAACCGTTCGGCCGCCGCTATTGTGTGTACATACATATGCAGATACTCGTATTATGTATATGTAAGAGTTGAACTGCCAGCGCTCTGTTCCCCTGAGTCCGTGCAGCAGTGCCGCGAGTGCCAGTGGACTGGAATTTGGAAATGTTGGGGCCGGGGGATCTTCCTTTCCGCCGCTCGCTAATTAGACAGATAGATACTTGTCTTCTGAAGTAGATATGTATATGTATGTGGGTGCCTATATCACGGTAATACCTAGTCGGCTTCTGTAGCTTGCCCCGCTGCCGCTGCCAGGATCCTGCCATCCTGGTGCTGACGGCAGGGGCGGATGCCGAAGCTACTGGGTATGTAGGTGCGTAGTAAAGGCCGTGCCGATCTTTGATACGAGTCGGCGGGCGCAAGGGTAGTGAGTTCACGAGGAGCCCGACTACTCTCCGTACTTCATGTTGGAAGGACTCGTGGTGGAGATCATTGGAGCGATCGAGATGGGGAGAAGTGATGTGTTCTGGTCTACATAGGAGCTACTGCTACAAAAAAAAAGAGAGAGAGAAAGAAAACTGAACTTCGACCCGCTACCGCCACCGGTCCTCCGGTCCTCCGAATGACTAGTGGACCACTCACTCACTCACAGAAATACACTCGTTCCTACGCTTTACTCAAGCCCACTAAACACGCATTTGACCGTGTTGATATGTACCATGGAGTGTCGTTACCATGATTTTTACCCCTCTCTGTTGGAAGGACTCGTGGAGATGAGTCACTGGAGCGATGGAGCGATGGAGATCGAGAGAAGTGAAGTGGTAGGTATGTTCGGGTCTAGGAGCCACCGGTACAAGAGAGAGAGGAAGAGGAAGAGGCAGAAAACTTGGACCTGCTACCGCACTGAATATTCTAAGCACCCACCACCGGTCCTCCGAACGGTGAACTTGGGAAGGGGTGTCATCTAAAACTTGGAGGTGCGACTTGGAATCCAACCTTGGAAGCTGGCATGGAACATGGTAAAGACCTTTCACTCTGCAAGCTTTTAAACAGGGGCTATCACTCGATCGCACACTAACGGATCTATTAGAATTTGGAAGTAATGATAGAAAAGCGATGAATAGTCTGAGTATTGCCAGAATATGCAGCAAAAATTCAGAAGCCCACGATACTTGTAGACATGAAAAATCCGCAATGCAAATAACGAGTGATCATAAAAGTAAAACCAGCACATCCCCTCAAGTTGCTATTCTAGCTGGGTGGTTGGAGATCGATAGGGCCGGCTAGTAACCACTTACTAGTTGGTCAACATCCTCGCCATTTCCTAGTTGCCGGGTTGCCGGTAAGACCGAGTTGGCTAAGAGAGCTGTTGCAGATCCAATGCAGCGTCTGTTGGTCATCGACCCTCCACGAGTCCACGACTCCACGAGTACGGTATGTAGGTACTGATATGCACTCACTCGTCGTAATGGTTGCAGATGATGCATTCGTCGGTTCGGGCATGTCTGCGAGCATTAGGAGCTGGGCGACGGGTGCCGTCTTCGGTCATGTGGTTTTCTATTCCATCTTGATTCTTGCCGTTGATGCGGCGGTGGACTGTCGTCCCCTGTGGTATCGTCTTTCCTTGTTGCTTCCCACGTATTGTACATTTCCTCGTCTTCCATGTCTTCCTCTTTCTCCTTTGGCGAAAATGCCTGCTGTCGAATCCGGATTGCCGAGAGGTTCCGTGAAATCGACTTGCTCAAAGCCAACTAGACGTTGGATGGAATCACCGAGTGTTGCTTCGGCTTTACGCCAATTTATCGTCACATACGGCCTGTCACTGGTCAGACTATGGCGACTACAAACCCGACCTTCCTACCAGCTCTATGGGAATAGATAGAAAGCTCCATCGCTGTCGGCCCCTGCGCCTCAACATACCAAATTCAGCCGTGTTCGACTTGTAATGCTAAGTAAGCCTAGTTCTACAAATAAGCAAATAACGAGTGATAATTCGCTCGACAGGATCGGTCCGTCTGCTAAATTCGATACGGCTTGTCCCACAAAGCTTGCAGGAAAAGACGGGCTTGTGGTCACCATAGTTTAGACAGGCCGTATGCGATAATAAATGGATGCTCCCTCTCCCTCTCTCTCTCTCGACGAGGCTTGGAATTCTTCGTCGAAAACCCTACATCCCCCGCCTGCTCCCTTCCAAGTTCTAACCTGTACGTAACTCTCTCAGCTCTGTGGTAACGAGTGTGTTTCTGCTAGTAACTAGTCCACTAGCCTCTCAGAGGACCGGTGGTGGGTGCTTGGAATAATCGGTGCGATAGCGGTTCCAAGTTCGGTTTATTTCTCTTTCTCTTGTACCCGTAGCTACTTCACCTGAACACACCACTTCACTTTTCTCCAACTCCATCGCTCCAGTGGATCTTCAATAGCCTCCACGACTCCTTCTAACAAGCTCATCCACTGCCCATTCTGTCAGAACCCCGCAAATCTTCGGGCTCCAATTCAACGAGGGTTGTCCGCCGCAAGACCAGACGCCTTAGACCGCCGGAGAGCCAGTCCCAGACGTCCTCACATCTCCAGGTGCCACTGCACTGGAGCCCGGGTGCTCCATTCACTATCCCACCATGATGGCAGAGTCATAACTATCAACGCCGCCCAGTACGTCTCTCCCGCGGAAACCACTTTCGCAGCTACCGATCAGAAATTACCTGCTTCATTGTACCCGCCCTGATTTGATTGCTTTTCTCAGCACGGTAGTGTGCTGAATATCTTCCATTGCGACTCTCTCCCGTGGATAGCACAATAAGAGCATTAATCCTCAAGTCTGACACAGAACACGAGTAGGTACATACAAACCGCCCTATACTAGTAGAAGACGACTTTCACCCGTTAGGTTGGGGAATACAAAGGCCTGATTCGAATGGTGGATGAAACGTCACTAACTGTGTGTTGACAAGTACCTTGGAAAGAGCCCATCCGGGAGAAGTTGCAGTCCCGATTTTATGGGTATATACTACAGAATATACACACATTTTCTGTGACATCTCGGGGCGACAGTACGCCTCTCTCCAACGTAACGGCTCGTACTCCGTGGTCAACAACACGATTATACGGTCCACATTTCCGTCACTCCTAACTACTTGTCAACCCCACATCCTCCTGCCTGTCCACAGTCGACTGCAGTGGGAACTCCATGCCCACTTTCTCTTGCCTTTTCCGTTTCCACCGGCCTCCCCTCCTGTGACATAGCACCCCATAGTCTTACCAGTCCATATTCAAGCTACAATACTTCGCAATGACTTTCATACCCTGAGATTATGCCCGGCGTACAGTCCTCGGGGATAGCAGACGGCGTGCCGAGGACGGGAGATTCGGAGGGCACGACGACCCAAAGGATGGCATAGCAGCAGACTTCAAGCAGGTCGCTGGAGCCGCCGGCGAAGCCGACTTTGCAGTTCAAATTGATGGATGAAGCTGAAAATCGTCATCACTTGTACGACCGACGTTCCTACCACCAATCGGAGATCCACCCGGAGCCGCCTTTGACCCTGGCAGGGCTTTATACCGGATTGTGGGCTGCGGCTAGAGACTATATTTTGATACAGGAGATATGTTTTCGGTTGCGTCCTGTCATTCTAGAGCCTCTTACATCTTGCCATGCAATAATGGCCTTTGTGGCTGCATAGTGAGTGTACGGTTAGATCAAAAGCCGTGCCCATAGTGTCGAAGATAAAATGAGTTTATTCGCACTACTAAAACAGAAATTTCACTCGGTGACTGTGTAAATACTTACTGTATAGTCAGTGGGGTAAAAGAATTGGTAGTGCTAATGTATCTTTCAGAAAATTGTAGTGATATGGTATCAGTACGGTCAAAATATGGGGTTTTTATCCCCTGATATGATATCAATATGCGTCCAGCACGCAAGGCTTTGAATCTGTGAGGTTGCGGCTCCTTTGGGTACCTCCCTTGGGCAGCTTGCAGCTCTCTCTTCCCCAAGTTCTATTCGACGTAGGACACACTAAAACAACAAACAACACAAACATCGGATACCAATCCTCCTGTTTCTCTCTCTCCTAAACCTCTATCATCTCCATCACCTCCATCACCTCCATCACCTCGAATCGTCTAACACAAACTCCCTATCGCCCGCTTAATACCACATCTCCCAGATCCAATACAACACCTCTCACACCCCGTGCAAGATTTCTCAAGCCCAATTCATCACCTCCCAACCCAATACATCACCTCCCATAACCGTGCAACACCTCCCAGGCCAAATAAATCCCCTCCCAGGCCCAATAAAACATCTCCACACTCCGTGCAACACTTCCCAGACCCCAATACAATACCTTCTAGGCCCAATAGAACATCCCCAGGTTTGATATGACACCTTCCAGACCGAATAGGAGTTTGAATTGACCGACCGCTTTACAGCCTTTACCAAATTCGACATTGCCTCCTGCATTGACAGATATCACCGGCTCGTTTCCTTCTATCCGGCATTCCTGATAACAATAAAAAATTATGACGAGCCTTCCGAACTGCTTCGAGAAGTTGAACGGGGTCAACTACGTTACCTGGGCCCTTGTGATTATGGACCACCTCAAGCAGCAGGGACTCTGGAGGATCGTCGAAGGAAGCGAACGCATGCCGTCGGTGCCGACGGCCATGAGATACACCCAGGTCAATCAGGCCAGTATGGGCGATCCAAAATACACCTTCATTCCCGCCTCCATGGATCCGGTGTACCTTCAGCGATACGAACTGTTCCTCGCTGAATGGGAGCGTTACCAGAATAGATGCAGCCAGGCCTGTGGAACTATCTGCATGGCTATGGAGCCCTTTATCCGCCAGCGATACCAGGAAGATGCCCACAACGATCCGAAGATGTTGTGGACTTGCATCAAGGACGATTCAATGGCCAGGAATGCCGAATCCAGGTTGGATGGTTTCACCCAGATGCAGAGGCTGGCTACCTGTAAGCTGGAGAACTACCGCTCGGTGGCCGAATGGATTAACGCACAGAACGCGATTGTCCTTCATTTGGCGATGTGCGGCATCAAGGTCGAGGATAGGTGGCGTAGCTTTTACCTCCTGTGGAACTTGCCAAAGACCTTTTCGTGGCGAGCTTTTAAGGCTTCACTTCAACAGAATGTTATGGTGATGTCTTCGGCCACGATCATCACTCATCTGGCTACGTTCGAGGCCTCTGGTCGCCACGGTGGAGGCACTGAAGCTCGACTCAACTCCACTTTCTGGGGCTCGGCGGAGGCACCCGGACAGAGAAAGGCCATCGTCAAAGCATGGGTTTGTTACGGATGTGGCGAACGTGGTCACAAGCAAGCCTTCTGTCGCCACGCCGAGAGGTATAGATCAATCTCTGTCGATATAGACGGTATGAAGAGCGGAGGAAACTCGACGAACCGGGCGACTATTACCAACGACCATCGAGAGTCTGCGATTTTAACCAATGACGCCAATGACGCCAATGACGCCAATGGCGCTGATGGCGCTGATGGCGCCAACGACGCCGACGACGAGGCGGACGCCGACGACGACGATGATGATGACGACGATGACCACAAAGAGTTTTACGTCGGCGCAAACTGATAGCCGCTGGAAGTGGTGCGCATGCGCATAGAATTTTCGTGGACAAAGGTTATATGTACTATCAGAGAGAATTTGAATGACGATTGATTTGTTGTGGTGGGGGGTCTGGGTGTCTTTTTACACTTACCTATTTCTTTCTTATTACTTTTATTTTCAGTCATCATTGCAGACGACCTTAATACCTGGTAGATCGTAGCAGTTGTGTACACTTTGCTTGTTTTTTGTTTTGTTTTAATGAATGGGGAGGGATGGATCAACGTCGGTGAGTGCGGGGGATGGATCACGGCATGGGATTTGTAGGCGGGAAGAACATGACTATGGGACACGGTTTCGCGATGAACACACGTCGGATTTGTCAGCTTAGCTTGTTGCAATATAAACTGTCTTCCTCCTCCTCCCACGCCCAGGCTCAGCGTGGTGCACTTTATAGGCATCGAATTTCTGTTTCCAGCACGGAAAAAACCCCGCGTGGTCTAGTGGTTTACTACCTAGGCCATGCAATTGGCGAGGGGAGTTGAGGGAAAGCTCCGGGCTCAAGTTTGGGTGAAAGACTCATCTCTTGGGGTTTTCCAAGCCACCCGCCGGGGGTGGTGATGGTTTTTGTTTTTATTTCTGGCGTGATGGAGGGAGCACTAGTTAGATATCACTCGGTCGTATCACGTGACACGTATTAGTTATCTATCAGTTATCACGCGTCTGCCTGCCTACCCTAGACTGGCTCATTCCAGGCCTGGCACCACCATAGCTGTCACCATATCCCCATCTTATATTGAGCTCCTTTCTCTTCTCTAAGAAATTCATCTCATCATGATCATGTCGTATAGGTACTCTCTCCCATCGTATATCTCCAACAACACACTTTATGCTACCGGCTGTGGAGGCGAGAATACATTTATTACTAAACGCCTATGTACTGACCCGGCTTCAATCCGACGGGCGGCGTGTCCGACATCGTGTAGTTATCGTGAGCATCGGATGAATCGGTGTATCCGGCCGCCCTCCTTTGTACTCGGGGGTAAGGAAAAGTCGGGGGAGGAGAGTGAACTCCAGGGGGAGAGCTCAGGGCTTGGCCCAGGACAACATCGACCATGACAACCGGCATTTTGCCAGTCCCGCCTTCGATCCAAATATCTTCGCTGCTATTCATCGGGCCCCGGCCTTGACAGCTACGCAAACCCTGAGACGACGATTCCTTTCGAGCACCATGCCGTGTGCGCTAGACTAGTTATGTTGAGGGTAGTACCGAGTGGAGGTATCTTTTGGAGAAGAGGAGGGCTACGAAGCGCCGCTACAGCGCAAAACCGACAACCCGAGCCTCTTCGGAGGCTCACTTTCAAAATATTGCGAGACGAGGGGATTTGGCTTGTCATTTCTGTATGGATTTGGTGGTGGAATTTCTTTGTCGAAATGTTGTATTGTAGATATCTCTATCGGCCATAACCTTCGGGTTCCATGCTGTATGAACAATCAGTCAATCAATCAATCAATCGTCCGGAACATACCGAAGTCCGGAACAATCGCTCGGCCTCGCCGCGGTGTCGCCCGACGCCCGCACCGTCGAAGCCGACAATTATTCGGCGTTTTCTCGCAGCTGGGTATGATATGTACATCGACGCGGTCTCGAGACTCGAGATTCGAGACCGCACGGAGCAGAGCCGTGTCCGGTCGACGCCTTTTATATGTACCGGTATGTCCCGCTGCTCCTCGTCGGGCCAATTGCGCCACCCAAGCGCCTCGACATACTCTAGTAGTGAGACACCGTAAAACGCCGCGCGTCTGCGGCAAAACCCCATCGACCTACTCTACTCTAGAACCCGGGTCGAAGTCCGTCCGTCCGTCCGTCCCTCGGAACGGAATATCATTTCCCCTCCCCCTCCCTCCCTCGCCCCACTTCTTTCTCAACAGATCTCTACCCCCCACCCCCCCCCCCCCACACACACACACAGCACCCAGCAATCTACCGAAAATCGCGTCCACGTCCAGCGCGGCAGTCTGCCACGACTTGGCCTTGCATGAAAGGATCCCCGCACTTCGCCAACACACCAACCCCTGGCCCCCCCCGGTCCCTGGGCCAACTCATTCACGGCGACGGACCACGGACACTGACGACTCGCACTCACCAACCACCCACCTTCCCCCGCCAGCAACCACCACCGCAAAAAGAGAAAGAGAAAAAAGAAAGAAAAAAGATGGAGACCTAACCGGGACTACCTGACCGGGCGGCCCTGGGAAGTTGGGATGAACTGCTTGCTGTTAATACTTAGTTATGGATTCGTGAATCGTCGTGCTGCGATGCATGAGCTCTCACTCGGGGTATTGGAACTGCACGGCGGTTTTCCTCCCCCACTACATACGGCCACGGCCACGGTTACGCCGGCGATGCGGTGAACGTTGATCATTCGATATGTAGGTAGACACATAAGCGTCGAGAAAAACAAGAAGATGAAGAATAAGAAGAAGAGATATTGCCAATGCCAAAGCGACCGTCCGTATGTGAAAACTCCCAAACCCCGTGCACCATGCCCACAAAAAAACAAACAACCATCAGAAGAGGAAGAAGACGAGCGGCCCGTTTTTCTGTCGATCGGTCCATAACCCGAGGAGCGGATAGCACCTACAGCCTCAAAACGATCGGAAGAAAGAAAGAAAGAAAGAAAAAAATGGAAAATCATGTACAAGAAACGCCCCATGCTCCCACCGGCTCATGGCCATACAGCTAGCTAAAGCAGCATGGCCCTCGCCAGGTAGGGCTGTAGGAATAAGAACATATCCAAAAGGCGCAGACCAATCGTGTCCTCGCCGACCCGCACACACACAAAGTCCAAACAATCAACATCGACATCAACAAACGCATCATCATCGCGAGCTCAACTCCGCATACCTACCTACCTACCGCCACGTTCACGGATCAGTTCAGGTACTTCGCCCCGCCCAAACACCGACGCCCTGGCCTACAATATGCGTGGGCACGGCGCCCTGTCCCTCGGAAACGCTAAGGTTGCGGCAGATGAGATATGCCTTCATGGCGGCGGCCTCCTTCGCCAGGTCCTCGGTCTCGTACGTGTTCTCGGTCACGTACTCGCGGTGGTTGACCGACACCGTGCAGGCGTACCCGCAGTTGTCGTACGAGATGCATTTGTACAGCGGATCAGTCCAGCGGCGGCGACGGCAAAGGCCTAATCCGGTCAGTGGGGGAACGGAAGGGTGGGACGGCTGGAATGCTTACTGGAGAGGTACAGAATGTAGTACATGGTGAAATGTGGAATATGTAGATATGCTGATATGCAAGGGACGGGGAAGGTGAGCGGTCGGATATTGAATCGGCCAGATGCAATGTTGCGTGCCGGAGGCGATGGAGGTGGTCTCGGATCTGGTTTTTCTTGAAGATGCAATGCCACTTGGGGGGAACCGGACGGACGTCTACGCAAGCTTTGATCTGGAGGAAGGTGGGATGGATGGGTGGATAGACGGGTAGATGTGTGTGTGTGTTTGTGTATATGTGTGTGTGGGGGGAGTGTGAGTGTGAGGGTGTGCGTATGGATGGGTAAGCACTTGAAAGCCGGCTTTGAGGATGAGTGTGTGAGATTGAACTGCTGGCAGGATTGTGTTGGATGGAAAGATGCGAGGGCGGGGTGGGAAGAAGTAGTTGTAGTCCAGTCCAGTATCCTTCGATTGGACTGAGTACGGAGGAGGTGGAGGACGACGAGGAGGAGGCACGATGGAGCTAGCTGCACTGGAGAAAAGTGTCGCAGATGGTGCCCCACAGGTCGAATATAACGTCCTTGGTTGCGGAGCGGCATGTGCGGGGAGGGGGTGAGTGATTGAGACGTGGTATGAGTATCCCACATCCTACATCCCACATCCCACTACACGTCCTAAAGGAGGGGAGGCCGATCCGGGCTCCAGGAAGCTCCGTGTGGTGTAATCGATAGCTATGGACCCAGAGAGAAGCCAGCCAGCCAGCCAGCCAGCCAGCATGGCATGAAGTCTGTGCGCTTGTGCTTCTGCATGGTGGCCGCCGATTTGCCCATGAGCTATACCGGTCTCGTATCGTCTGGTCGGTAGTAAGGTCGTTCTAGCGTAGGCGTGGTGTAGTGGCACCCTTCCCCCAGACTCCACGCCGCGAATGAGAGCGGCGATAATCCAACATGCGACTGCCTCTCATGATTTGTCTCGTCGCCCCAGTCAGCCGTGACCTCTCGACTACATCCATCCATCCATACATCCATCTATCCATCCATCAAGCCATCAACCAAGCCATCAACCAAGCCATCAATGATCAATCCATTCCCTCCCGCCACCGACTGCCTGCCGGCCGACCAGATCGCACCATCTCCCAGCTTCAATGATAATTCATGAAACCGGCAGGTCGGTCGAGATGAAGAGACGAACGAGCAAACGGAACATATCTCTTTCCAGAGAGCTGCATTGGATGATTGACATAGGATGTAGGTATACAGGCAGCTATCATCCGGAACGTGTGGACAAAAACCCTCACGCACACACCTCCCCTTCTCTCTTTCTCCCTCTCTCTCCATCTACCTCTCTCTCTCCCTTGTCCCCTCATGGCCGCTTCGGCAGACTAGCAGATTACTGGTCAGCGATAGTACACGACCCACAACCGCCCACGGAAAATTGATGATGCTCATATGTACAGTACAAAGCTGTCGACCTTGCATGGCAAAGTTGGGTCTCCCAAATTTAGCTAGGATTGAGTAGTAGGTGTTGATGTGTGCGTTTGCATCGTTCGAGAAGGTGCAACGATTGCCGGTCGGTGATCATCCACAGCTACTACTGCTGCTGCTAGGTACTGCTACTGCTACTGCTACTGCTACATACTGCTAGCTGCACGGACAGTTCGAGTGTCCGTGCACTGCTGGTACACACACGATCTGGCTGTGGTCCAAGCTTGCCCTGCCCTCCCCACTAGGGCTTGCCGGGATGAGGATCTGGAGCTACATACCCACTCTGGAGCTATGGTTGGGGACATCTAGACCCGGAGTGTTTTCATTCCCACTTTTGACGTTCGGTTAGTTCACAGCAACAACCTAATTAAAAAAAAGAACTCTTTACAACGACAGAGAAGAGGAATGAGATAATTTTCAAAGGGCCCTTTTTTTTTTAAAGGGCGTGGTTGAGTGGCAACCAAAATCCAAAATAAATATACGAAAAATGATTTTGCATGGGGAGGCCCCGGGAATGTCCAGGGGCAAGGCTGCCACAGCCCGGTCTTAGCACGGCTGAGTTTCCGATTATGAGGTCTTGGCACGCTTGATTACCCGATAGGGACGTCTTGGCAGCACAATATGGTGGCTAATTGTTGTGACAAAGAATATTAAGTACATAAATGGAAAACAATTACCTAAAGTTTGCTACAATTCCAGCTTATCGCTAACCTGTTGATGAGCTTTGTATATCTGCGCCTTGGAAAATGGGCAAGAACTGGCGGAGAAATTGTGATTTTCGGTCCCGGCGGGGCCATGGAGCTCTGGAGTTGGCAGCGGACGCCTGGCCAACAGCATCGGGCAGGTGAAAAAATGGTACTGATGGAATGAGGGCACCAGTGGGGTCCAGATGAGTGTTTGATCGAAGAAAACGGGTAAAAACTGGCCGAGATATTGGGATTTTCGGTCCCTGCGGGGCCATAGAGCGTGAAAAAACATATTAAATAAATTTAATAAATTCCAATATATTACCGCATTTAGATTTTAATTCCCCCCGATCCGAATGTCCACTTACCCCGGCACTAGATATCCCCAACCATATAATATGTTAGTATGTATTGTACATCATACTCTAGAGCAAGAATCCGAGAGGGCTGCTGTACTCGTGTATGTGTGTATATAGTAAGACTAGCTTTCTGCGAAGGCACGGTGCAGAGTAGATGATGCATCCCCGCAACGTGAATTACGATGCAGGATATATATCTAGCTAGAGGAGAGACACGCACGGAAAGATAGTTTCGAGTGGGGATGAAATGAAACCCAACTTCATTAGTGGCGAGGTAACCCCAGACGCAGAGCATACATAGTAGAGTACCACGAGTACATGCACTTTCGAATTCCAAATATTGCGGTGCGTGCAAGAAGCAGCAGAGCTCACATGGGCACGTTATGTACACTTTTTTTTCTTTAGTCGGTTCACTTTTTGGCGTGCTGCTGATGCACTGGCGCAGCAAAGCAAGTAAGGAGGGAGAGACTACCGGAGTGAGCAGATACTACTACCTCATCGCCACTTCTCGTGGGGGCTTTCCTTTGTTCGTTTCTTCTCCTGCTTCGATCCTGATCCAGGCCAGCACGGTGATTTGCCGCCGAAGGGCGGGGGGCAAACGATACAGACGGCTCCGTTGACCCCTTCACGTTCATCTCCATACCGTACCGTAGCCATCTTCTGGAGTAAGTTATGATATACGCAGAAACGACTCCTTGGCTGCACTGATGAGTTGGCACCGATGGCGGTTAGTTAGTTAGCCCTTTCGTTCTTTCCTCCTGGTCGACGGGGGGAGGGGGGGGGGCGCCGCTGACGAGTCGGAGAAAACCCCTGGGACACCAACTCGCATGCGAACCCACGAGCGGATCTGCATCATCGACGTGGAGTAGTTTGAAGAAGTTTGCAGCCCAGCAATTGGTTTCCGCCGAGATCCTTGCGAGACGAAACATTCCACTCCTTCGTTGTTGTCGTCGTCTTTGTTGTTGTAGTTGGTGGTGGTGGTGTTGTTGGTGTTATTGACTTGTTGTCAGACAATCCCCCCTCCCCCAATGGATACCAATATGCCCTCGATGTTTCCTCGGCCGCTACTCGCTCGCTCATCGCTCACTCCCATCCTTCGTCCAGGCCACATATCCAGCGGCCAGCGGCCAGGATGGCGATTCGTCTGGTTGGTGGTCGGAGGTCGGTGGGTCGGGCACCCGCCTTTCCTTTCCTTTCCATTCCATCTCTCGCCAGGAACCCCCTCGCCCCCAGGGCCCACATACGTGAACGAAGGAGATTCGTCCGAACGGTTCGTGTGCTGCTCGGGAGGCTCCTGCAGGAAGGCTGAGGTGTACGTTGCCGATGCGGTCTAGCTGGGGCAGTGGATTGTGACAGCTGGTAATTAGGTAGGGTATATTTGTGTCCATCGGTCCATGATTCGTCGAGCGCCGTTGGCAGTGCAGGACACGAGAGGAAGGGAAGGGAGCTAGAGTACATACGAAACAAAAGAGAGGTTCTGACGAATTAGATGGGTGCATGCTATGCCCTCGCCGCCATGCTCGCCATGCGAAATAGATACCGTACATACTTGGTAAGTAAGAAGTAAAGTATGTAGGATGTGTGTATGTGTGTATGATACCTACAATAGATATGCGCTCGCAGAGTCGCAGCAAGCAGAAAAAAAGAACGAATGCATGGACGACGAATGACGCAGCCCGTTCCTGGGAACGAACCGTGCCTCGGCTGATGCGGTCACCACCTAGTGGGGCGCTACACTGCGTAATCTAGGGTAGGTTCCCGCATAAAAGCGTCTAGGAAATGCACGCAGATGGAACTGAACCTGAACCTGCCTCACGACGCATTTGCCTTTCCGGGTCCGATACAGCAGAACCCGGACTTAGCGTTGCCGTCGGGAGCAGAGCGCGAGAGAGAAGCTGGGCTAGAGTAGGTACCTATGATATGACCGAGAAGATCGACAGGAGTGTGTGTAGATACTAGAGATCCCCCACATGCATGGCGGTGGGTGGGTGGCGTAGAAATTAGAGTATCTCTACTATGACAACGGCCTTCCCCCCCTCCGCTTTCCAGTCCAAGTGGAGTGGAATTGTCCCGAGAGAGAAAAACAAATTTGCACGTCTCTTGCCTAGCTATTACCGTGTTCGCCAGCGGGCGGGTTCCCCACGATACCCAGATTCACATGTAACTGCACCGAAGGGACCACAATTTGAAGCGGAAGCCGACAGCAGACTAACGAGAAGAAGCCGACCAATTGAAGGACGGCGTAGAGAAAAGAAAAAGGATAGAGTGAGCCGTTCCGTAGAAAAAAAACAAAGTGTAGAAATAAAGGAAAAAGCAGGAAAACGATAAGTATCTAGACCCACACGACCTCCTGTCCAGTACATACCAGAACCGCCACCACAAGTCCTCAGCAACCGACTGCTGCACGTGTGGCTGCATGCCCTTGCATACTAGGTATGATATGTAGTCGTTCACAGCCGTGGACGTAACCGGTAATCCGCAAAGCCGTAGTCGGAACGCGTGCGAGACCCTCTCACATCCGAACGGTCCAACGGAAAAGCAACCGTGGTCTAAATGCTCAGGGCTTCGTATGCTTTCTTTGCTGCCCGTTCCTTGGCATTTTCCTCGGCTCTGTAGACGTATGCCGTCTCGAAGTCGCGGCCACCGACGTTCACGATGCACGAGTACAAGCACTGTGTGGCGGTCGGTGCCGTACGTCCACCCGCCAGACCGGGGGGGTATGGGTCCAATGCGATGTTGCCGCCGTTGTGCTCGAATACTTCATACACGGGTGCTGATAACCACTGGGTGGTGCATACGACTGGGAAGGACGTGTCAGAAAGGATGCCAATTTGCCAAACTCAGGCCCAGATTCAATCCGTAATGCATGGCGGATACATAACGCAGTTCGGCTGATGATGGAGATTGTACAACGTGGAGAAACAAACCTTGTAGCAGCGACTGCCAATAGGTCCCAGTGTGTGAAACGGGCATTTCTGAGTTCGCTCTGATACTGCCAACAGCTTCTTGCTAGCCCTGAGAAGGTAGTAGGACAAATTCCAATAAGCATCTCCCTTTATCAATACCACCTAGAGCCTTGGGTTCGGAGACGTCTTGCGACTGGAACTGGTCGCTAAGGTTGAATGCCTGCCGACAATCCGCCTGAGCTGGGTGCCGAGCCTGGTAAATGATGGACAGTGGCCGCGACGCGCACTGGGTGGACAGAAGAGAAGGGAACGCCAATCACATCTCAAAAGCCCCCCCCTCCCCCTCCGAGGATAGCCAGCCGGTCCAGAC
Organism: Tricharina praecox; assembly: GCF_024521635.1. Taxonomy (NCBI): domain Eukaryota; kingdom Fungi; phylum Ascomycota; class Pezizomycetes; order Pezizales; family Pyronemataceae; genus Tricharina; species Tricharina praecox. Next base: position 3,147,848 of record NW_026250403.1, read on the forward strand.
TCCCCGGAAACGATAGAACGAGGGGGGCAAAGAGAGGCTGCAGCTGCAATAATTGGAAAACCCGACTTGCACCTTTAGTTCTGTCGTAGTTCCCGGAAGAAGATATCCCGCATGATCAGTTGCCGGAATCCTTGATTGGGAAAGATGAAGATACGATGTGGCCCGCTCAATGGAAAGATAACAGCTGTAGCGCAGAGTTGAGGGGATCCCGAGAAGCCCACGACCTTTCGGACCGAACACTGAACAGTAGGACTGCAAAACTGACCGCAGACCTCAAGATACCCTCGTATTCAGACTCTGGGCTCCGAGCGTAGACCAAGCCGGGACGGGGTGTTTAGGATCGCAACTGCATGTCCAAACATGTTTCGATTGGATATTGCACCATTTCCAGCCAATTGTAGAATCAATGGTGCGAATATCCTTGTGTCCCGATAACAGCGTTCACAGGAGCGTTCCAGAAAGAATCCACGGCTCATACTGCAACACGTAACGGACAAGGGAACAGCGATGCTGCAGTCATTCCTCAGAAAACCTGCGCTGTCAGGACAAGACAGCAGTTGCACCCCGGCCACTGTGGTACATCATCGCGCATAGTCCCCACAGCAGTAGTGAAACTTAATGCTGCAGCGTAGTATCGCCGTATCCGACGACGACAATAGATAGACGATGGGAAGCCATGCTGTGCTGTGACGGAGTACCGGGGCAAGATTTCCGTATCGATATATCATACGTGATATGCCGATTGTGGGCGTTCTCTGCCTGTGAGGTTGACGATCCGATTCCGACGGCCGTCTCTGCCGCCCCACAGCCTCGCCGACAGCCTGGATTTGAATCATATCGGCTATGTTAGGCCTGCAATAACCAACTCCAGGTGAAGAAGCGAGCACGAGAAGTGTATGGAATCCGATCCAGTGACAGCCAGAGAATCGCTACGATCGCCCGTTAGTGCTGACTTATCGAAACCAGCAATATACCTATCAGAGAACTGGATCAAGTGGGGAAAAAAAGAGTTACCTACAAATTGTTTCATGAAGACCGCGTCTAGCTTGCATGCGTCACTGCACGCTATCTTGGTAGGCTGATAGATCGACGAGTGAAGGTGGACAACGCAGAACTGCCCTACCATCGTGCATCGCCGGGAGAGTTGCAAACGGAAGTGAGACAACCAAAGGGCGCATGCGGCCTGGTCCCGTGGTGTGATGGATAACTACTTCCCTGTGGTCTGCAGGACTGCAATTCGAAAGGAAAGCAGCAGCAGCATGCACGTAACCGGTACATATGTACGACTAATGTAAGGACGAAGCATTGCAGGTGCTGCCTAGAGGAATTTCGAGGCCGAGACGGAGGTTTGAAGTCTTTGTCGAGCGGGGTAAGAATTCCCATGTACATACTTGCAACCCGCGGATCGGGACACAATCTCTTCGAGTGAATGTTCGGATTTGGAGAGCCGGTTCGGCGTTTTCCTTCCGGTCCGTACAGCCGAGCCTTCATACGGTGCAGGCGTGGTGCTTTCTTTTTTGCCATTGATAGCGGTTTGCACAGCGGGGCAAGTATAGGTACCCCTCTTCAACAACGAAGACAGACTCACGACCTCAGCTGCCTGCGCGGGAGGGGGGGATATCGAAAGCACCCACGCATCTGTATGCGCGTGGTTGCGCGAAGAAAAAAAAACACCTTTGCCCTTACCTCTTGGTTGCGCCACTACCATTCAGCAAGTCGACAGGCAATATTAGCCGTGCTAATGATGATGGTGGTGGTGGTGGTGGTGTTGGTGTTGGTGTTGGTGTTGAACACGGACTTCTGCACTATACCCAGTGCCATCCCGAATAGGTCATCGCAGGCGCCAGAGCAGTTCACGACAACAGCATGTGCTGAAGAGTTGTCCAAGCGTCAGCAGCTCTTCATCAGAACATGTTGCGGTGGGCAGAAGATCATTCCACAAATCTGAGAATCGAATGGATGAGGAGAGGCGAGAACATCAAGTCCGTGCGCGGTGACCCAGACCCCAGTATGGACTTATCTGGTATGCTAAGAAGGAAGGGTTGCTGTGCTGCGGTTGTGAGGAATTTGTCGTTTCCCCTTTAGAGGAAGGTCCAATCGCGGTTGTGAAGTTCGTCGTTGCTGCTAGCAGGATCTGTATTGGGGCCCGGGGGGTTCAACAGGCCAATGAGGGCGATGGGACCAGTTGGCAGACAGGACATGACTTCGTTGAATATTCGTAAAAGTATGAGAGCTCCTCAATGTGCAACAGGTAGAATTACTCCAGACCCAACGGGAAAATTGGTGCCAAACACGCTTCCTCGCGAAGAGTTCCCTTCAAAACTCGCCCTTCGAATCGATGAATCTGAATTTCGCCCTTGCTCGAAAGACTTTGCGCGCGGATGGATATATGCACGAATGTATGGGATCTTGACCAAGGGTTTTCTGCAGTTGTCACCCGAGATGGAGACGTCTCGTATGTACGTATGTACAAGGAGGAAACGGATACTCGTCCAGTAGTATGTTGACCATGGCGGATGTTTCGTACCGACGCTGACCGAAGCCGTACACACAAAACTCGGTCCATCGTCGACCAAACCGTGCCGCAAATATCTCCAGGCGGCGACTACCACACGAGGTAGCGAATCGAAAGATCTGAGAATCTGAAGGGATGGGTGGATGTTAAACGGTCATATTCTTAAAGGGATACCGGAAGTCCAAACAAAAGGCGATCTGCAGTAAGCTGGTGTGGAGACGGATGCAACAATTCGAGATTCCAGGGCCATAGGGCCCTTAAAGAAAACACCGGAGTGGCATGGAGGGTGAGGTCCTATGGCGAGGCCCAGAGCCCAGAGCCCAGAGCCCAGAGCCCAGAGCCCAGAGCCCAGAGCCCAGAGCCCAGAGCCCAGAGCCCAGAGCCCAGAGCCCAGAGCCCAGAGCCCAGAGCCCAGAGCCCAGAGCCCAGAGCCCAGAGATGGCAAGGCCTACCATCAGGAAAAAAAAAGAAAAAGAAACAGTATCCAAAGCCCGGTCCCGAGCCCTGGGTGTGCAGATAGGCTTAGATGGCATGAGCAGAAGGCTGGCTCGATACGCAGATCGTCGAACGAACCTGCGACCGAAATTAGGTCCAGAAGTTATCCCACAAAGTCGGAACGGATGTTTGGGCTGGAGGTTTCCCGGGTGCACCACTCCGGAGTAGGACCGCCGTGAGAGACCTTGGAGGGGTGGGAATTCGCGGCGTCCTGGTGGGGGGTTAAACTATTCATCTACCCCGCACCGTCGGACACAAGGAGTATGTAGGTACATACATCGCAACATGATGGGTGCTTCACCAGTCGGAGGTAGTTTCGAAACGAAATAGGCCCCGCCCCAACAGTGTTCGGCGTAGGGGAGCATTCGTGGTCGGCGGCGGCGAAAGCCTATCCGTATTATACACACCCCCTTCAAAACATGGTGGCTGCACCAGCCTCTTTATTCACAGCCAGCTGCCACGGCAGTCAACCAGACTACGATAGCACCGAATGAATATCCATCCGCTAACTCTGCTATTACTGACACGCGGCGGCGGCAGTTCGTCGATCACCAAAGCGGACTGCCGGCAGGGCCGACAGCTCCAGGTCCACGGTAGAGGGAAAGCTCCCTCAATACATCGTCTCGATGACCCTCCATCTCCATTACCGGCACGCCATCGCATCGTGCTGGCTTCCCTTTCGAACGAGTGTCATCCGGACCACACACAGGCTGATTCGCACCGACTGCCAGCTGTTCCTGAGGATGTGTTGCCGGAAGCCCTTTGGCGTGGTTGCAAAACACGTGTCACGACCGCCAGCTTCAGGCGAGCGGATCTCACGACGGAGGGGGTGAGGGGAACAACGCAACTCTAGCGCAGAGAAATACAAGAAACCGTGGGGATATTCGTCGGTGTGCGGGGTGGTCGAAGGCCGAGATTTCTGGGTGGTTGGAAACGTCGTGAAGGCGCTGTTCTGGCGGTGAGCTGCTCAATGACGTACGGGTTTCAGTACGCAAGTCCTGATGCGGCCTAGAGGACCGTACGCTGTGTGTTCGAGATTGCTCCAGACTTATCATAGCAACTGAGCCCCACGTCTCGACTCCACTCTAGAGCTTCTCTTTTTTTCCTCTTCCGCTGGCGAACCACGCTTCCACTCGCTTTTCCCCTCACGAAGGAGTGGGTGGGTGTGTCATGGCATGGCGCGGCTACGGTTGCTCTTCGTGTCAGCAAACAGACCCCGGCAAGGTGAGGAATCATGTACGTGCTTTTGGTGTATGTAGATGGATAGATTACATACTTGGGTACTTTCCTGGTTATCTGGACCCTGAGTTTCGTTTGTAGGTGGGGTGGTGATCGAGAGGGGTATGTAGGTGCTAGGCAGGTAGGTCTCGTGCTGATGCCAAGGTTCTGCGGTTCCTGAGGGTCGGGTCTGCCGCACCCCTCCAACTGGCTGCTCTGCTGGGGCCTGCTGCGTTGGATATTCCTGGATGTTCGTCCGTTCTTTGGATTGGCAGTCGAAGCGTTGGAATGCCAGATGCAGTATCTTCGTACATGTCCCGGTACGATGTGGGTTGCACTGTGCATCCGGTGCGATAGTTAGTTAATGCGTCGAACGGACAGATGTGCCACAGTGCGCCCCGCGGTCGTTGGATTTCCGCGCGCTCAGCTCGTGAACGACGAAAAATCGGATATCTCGATGGGGGCGGGCCTGTGAGGGAGAGCCGAGGACATCAACTCTGTCATCGTGCGCATAGCGTGCATGTACCTATCACACCTGGGTCCTGTATACCGCCTTCGATGCCCGGCTTGAAGAGATTTCGCGATAAGAACGGAGAATGTAGGAATGAAGTATGTACGTACAGGCCTCCCCACCAGGCAAAGTTAAAGTGGACGTCCACTCAGCGGACATCGGAGTCTACTAGAGTATATTGCACGGGATTTGCGTGATGACACCACCACCACAACCACCAGCATGACGTGATGGTGCAGCGGAGGGGGAGTCCATGTACTGCTTGTAGTATGTAAGTACATATGTCCATACTCGAAGACTTGAGGGTGAAATTGCTGATATTCCACTTACATACAATAGATATTGAGAGACCCGAGGGCGGAACCGCGGATAATCCACTTACAATGGATAGTGAGAGACCCAAAAACAGGTGAGGAACAAAAACGTGATCAATTGAGCTAGAATTCTCGGTCGATGATCATGGTGATGGTGATGTACAAGGTGAGTGTCTGATGATGACCGACCAACGGACAGGAAGAACAGAAATAGTCGCAACAGCAATAATTCAACGTCCAACGACCGCATCGGGCCTGCATCTACTCTAGTCCCACCAGGTCTCAACAAGGTCTCCTCTCTCCGGTGCTCACCGATGACGCCAAGCCGCCTTTTCCTTTGCGCCCTCAATAGGTAACCACTGGCCCACGGCCCTCAACCTCTCGGCCAACGTTACGTATCCGAACACGATTCATCCGGTGTACGTACGAGGTCTAAATTCTGCTGCTGTCTGCCAGCGATACCGGTACATACTATACCTACTCTATAGCCAAGTATGCCTTACCGTACCTTCTACCTATCGTTGGCCCCGAGTCACGCCACGCCGACAACGATGCCCGTCCGGACTTGGACCGGTGCCTCGGGATTTGCCACAACGAATGGTGACTATGCCGGGCCAACTGCCTAGCACTCTGTTTCCGGTCGGCCACTGGCCATGGGATTTGTCCCCGTCGTGCAGATGGCCATAGGCACTTACTTTTGTACATACATATCAACCCGGCGAATGAATCATTAGCCATTGCGATGGAGATGCAGCCAGAACTGCAATTCAAGCTCATCATGATGGGCCCCTCAAAAGCGAGATGAGTCGCCATGGATACGGTAAGGGTGAGTGCTCGGTCAACTGACTGGCCACCGATCTGAAACCTTTCCAGATGCGCAAAGATGGAGCCTATCAACGTCCAAACTTCGAGACACGTTTGTTTCCCGGTACGTACTTATGCTTATTGGAAGGCAAAAAACTCAAAATAAGAATAAATCTTTCGCCAAATAAATTGGGATCCGTCATTTGAACATTTTGAAAACCCATAGTTACTCTAGAGGTCTGTAGAAGATGGAAGGGTTCGGCTATGTACCCTCCCCACAAATCTCTGTCCCTGCCGCCTAGCTGATGTGCATTATCACTTCATGCGACACGTTCAGCGCTCGCATTAAATTTTCCAATCCTTCCAAGGCCGTCCAGCTGTCACGTGACACAAACGGATGGTCCCCTCCTCGGTTCTGGATCCTTACCGTTCTCTTATTCGGTAGATACTCAATTCCCCTGCGCACGTCGTCGTCAGCGATCAACACGCAGTCCACTCGGGGGAGATATTCGCTCCACGTCCTACACGATGGCCCTTAACACGCTCTTTCTCTCGGACAGCAGCCAAATCTCGACGGTGTCGCCGGTTCCCAACATCACGGGCAGGACCTTTTTTTCGCACCTACACCCGCCGACGCGCCAGAACTACAGCAAATGGACCGTGAACCTCAGCTCGTCGTTCGCGAGTCCGCCCTCGCTCACTACCGACATGCTCACCATCACCGACGCGATGACGTCGGACGGCGCCCCGCACCCGGACCCGGTGTTTGTCCTGTACGCGACGCTGAACTGGTACTTCCACCTGCCGACGCCGACGAACCCGCCGGCGATCCCGGGCGCGCCGCGGAAGGAGTGGTCAGTGAACCTCGACCGCGTCGGGCTGTTCGCACGCGAGGAAGCCCTGGCCGCCGCCGAGCAGGCGGGCTTGATCCTGCTGTTTGATAGCTCCATTCCCGACGGGTCGCTGCTACCCCCGCGCCGTCAAGCGCGCCTTCTGGCAGATCTCGTATCCGTTCATGAAGTTACCCAGCCCCGTTGTATACACCATCTCGGCGTTTGGCGTGCGCCACCCGATACGCCCGCGTCCCGCGCGCCTCCTGTATAGACGCCACGTGCCGAGCTTGAACGCGGTGCTGACGTTCCGGCTTGCGCGGCTAGACGATGCCCCCCTGGTCAACAAGTGGATGAATACCCCGCGTGTATCGGCCTTCTGGGGCGAGTCCGGGCCGATCGCGAAAACGGCGGATTTCTTAAGGCAGAATCTGGAGAAACGGCATTCGTTCCCCGTGATTGGGAGCTGGGAGGAAGTCGTCGTCAGGGATGGACGGGTGATGGAGGGTGGTGTCGAGGAGCCATTCGGATACTTCGAGATCTATTGGGTAAAAGAGGATCGCCTGGGCCAGCTCTGCGAAGCACAGGACTGGGAGAGGGGGTTACACGTGCTTGTCGGAGAGCAGAAGTTCCGGGGCGCGCAGAGGGTCAGGGGATGGCTGGGGGGGCTCTGCCATTACTGCTTCTGCGACGATCCGAGGACGATGAGGCTAAGCTTGGAACCGCGAGTCGACAATGCCAGGTGAGTCTTCCGGATGACGCGATATGTGCGGGTGGATAACTGACACACTTTCGATGTAGATTTATCGGCTATCTCCAGCAAGAAGGTTTCGCCAAGGAGAGGGAGGTGACTTTTCCGCACAAGCAGTCGGCATTGATGAGGTTGACTCGCGAGGCATGGGACGGACCTTCTGCCTGAGCTGTGCGCGCCGGGAGTTTGTTGATAACCTAGTACATAGAAGGGTACTACCATTTGCTTGCCTACTTGGCGGCGTTTTTGGTGCATTGACGAAAAGCGGAAGTTGTTACCCTATTTGCTTGAACCCGTCGGAAGGAAGTAGCCATCGGTGAATACTTGTGCTCAAGGACTTTAATTTTCCTCTCTGATTGCTTCTTCGCTTGATTCTTCGCTTGTTTGCTTGTTGCTTCTTTGTGATGGTCGGGAACCCGAATCACGTCCACTTTCTGTCAATTCACATTGTAACGATGAATTACCACGCCATTCCGTGAAACCGTGTGATCTCACCCGCGCTCAACCGAGCCATTGAATCTGTACATTAAGTTTCTATGAACCAGCGAGTGCCGTTTACAGACTTCTTTGGGCAACACCTGTTGTCCCAGAACCAGAACTCCGGTCGAATCTCGACAGGAGAAGACACCGGCGTCTGGAACCGGCCTCTACACGCCATTCACGAGTAGCCAATAAACTTTGACTTTTACCTTCCTACTCCAAGTCTCCAACGATGAGAGTACTAGTAACGTTGCAATTGCCGAGCTAGAACAGCAACGTAGCAACAGTAGCTGTCGGATTACCGTATGTGGCGGGGATGTGTAAGCACCGCTTCTCACTCGGTAATTTCTATTTTCAAACCGGATACGAATGCGAATCCGTCTCGATTCAATGGTTTCTCGGGGTCGGTGCGGACGATGCAGCAAGCGAGGTACCTGCTATATCCGAGTGGGAGCTCGGGGAGTGGGAAGGAAGGCACCCGAAGAGGAGGTTGAGGAAGTTGAGGAACTACCTAGGGTCGCTTCCGTTGTTCCTCCCCCACTCCCTCCTTCTTGGCTTCTCCTGATCAAGAGGCAGGGGGCGAGACGGGGTAAACATGGAAGGGAATCTGTCTCTTTCCAGTATCATTTCCTGGGTGCACTCTACGAGTACTTGTGTCGCTGGGGACAGGCCAGGGCGGAGGGTAGGGGAAGCCACATCGGGCTGCTACTTGACGAAAGTTGGATTGAACAGTGGACACGGAAACGGAGTGTGAGTGTGTATATTGCCATGATCTAGATAGGTCACATGCGATGAATGAGTAAACCAAACATCTCAAATCGATGGAGAAGCGGGGATAGCTATTTGAAGAGTATGTAGCAAAACTGATATCAGGGCAGTGGCTTTCAAGTTTCGCGTCCCATTTCACTCACGCTCAGCATCAGTAGCAACGATGTCACACCGACTAAGGACTTCGGAGAGAGAAGATTGCCAATCGCGTCTATTCCCCGCGGTTTCCCTCCTTCAGAAAGTGTCTCCACTCCGCCGCCTTCTCCTCCCCGACCAGCCCAACAAGCCTACTCCAAACCAGAAACTCATGATCCCTCAGGTCGAATCCGGGCACGACCACCTCGCTGATCAACAGCCCCTCACCGTCACCGCCATCTTCCAACGGCTCAAGCGCGGAAGACTTCCACACGCCGCCCTCAACGACCCACATGATCTTCTCTCCCTTCTCGACATCGGGGCCGACCACATACTCCTCTACGCGGCCGTCCTCATGGATCAGCCGATACCTGCCTCTGCCGCGATGGTGCAGGTGGTACGTGAGCGCCTTGTTGCGGTGGAAGTGACCGATCGGCGACGCGGGCGTGAGAAGGTAGTGGATGCTCGTGGAAGCCAGACGGACCGTGTCGTCCGGGTTGGCCGGGTTCGGGAACGGGTTGGGCACTGTCCGCGGGTTCTCGTGTATGCGGCGGAAGAAGCCGCCTTCGGGGTGCGGCGCGAGGGAGAGCTGTGTGGCTAGCTGGGAGTCGGACGACATGTTGGCGGGGTATGTAGGTGCGGCGACGGTGTCGGATGTTCGGAATGGCTGGGAATATCCGGGAACTAGGTAGCTGTCATGGTGATATGTGAAGCTTGTCCTGGTGACACAAGCTTACGACGCCATTGCATGGTTACGCAGGGATACCGGTACGGTATCGAGTAGCCGTGGTACATACGTAACACTGGGGCCGCTGGGGATGCTGTGTTGATGGCGAAGCGAGGAAAATAAGACGGCGGAGGCGGATATCCGGAAGACCGGCTCGGTCTCTCTCTCTTCTTCTTCTCTTTATCTGAGTTGCCGTGGCGGTCGTTGATATAGTTTTCGGCCAGTGTTGTACCTACTAAAGTATAGACTACCATGCTTGATGATGTCCGCTTCACCCCAATCAAAAAAATCACTCCTACACTCGCGGCAACGATCGCGATCCCGATCGATATCGCCTTCGCCATCCTCTCCTTCGGACCTCAACTATACCACCGCGTCATCCAATGAACTCGCCCAAGTCCCCATCCCAGCTCCAGCGAGCTGGCTCACCCTCCCGCACAAACGCCAACTCTTCGTCCTCGCGCTCTGTCGACTGAGCGAGCCCCTCACCAATACCTCACTGCTAAGCTACCTCTACTTCCTGATCGAGTCCTTCCACTCGCCGGGCACGGCGCCTCCATCCGCGGCGACCATCGCGCGTCGCGCCGGAATCCTCGCCTCCTCATTCGCGCTTTCGCAATGTCTCACGGGGATGGTATGGGGACGGCTATCAGACCACATCGGACGCAAGCCATGTGTTCTCCTCGGGCTGCTCGGCAGCGCGCTCTCGATCCTCGGCTTTGGCTTCTCGGAGACGTTTGAGAGCGCTCTGATGTTCCGCGTGCTGGCCGGCTGTCTGAACGGGAATGTGGGCGTGCTGAGGACTATGCTGAGCGAGACCATACGCGAGAAGAGGCATCAGAGCCGTGCGTTCCTCATCATGCCTATGTGCTTCAACGTAGGCATCATCCTTGGCCCCGCGTTGGGCGGCGTCCTCGCTGATCCGGCGAGCTCGTGGCCGGAGGTCTTTGGGAATTGGGAGTGGTGCCACAGGCATAGGTGGGCGCTGCCGAATGTGGTCAGCGCCATGTTCTTGATGGGGAGCTTTATTGCGGGACTGATGTTCCTGGACGAGGTACATATTCCAAGTACCATCCGTATGATCGGAGCGGAACGAGAGCTAATGGATACCAGACGCTGGAAAGCAAGAAGCATCGCAGCCTCAGTCGCGACGTACAATCCTTCCTATCGCGTCAATTCCATCGTCTACGCGGGGATCAAACAGATGAGACCTCGCCCCTCATCGCCAAGCCAGCCACACCACCGCCGCCGTCCCCACCGCGCAAAATCCTGACTCCCAACATAATCAAGACGTTATTTTCGTTTATGCTCCTGCCGCTGCACAACAGCACGTTCATGAACCTGTACCCACTGTTACTCTCAGCGCCGCACGGCACACCTCTGCACGGCGGGCTCTCGCTCTCTGCGCAGTCCGTAGGCCTCGCGCTATCGATCCTCGGCGCCGTCGGAATCGCCTTCCAGCTCCTCCTGTACCCGCCGCTGCAAGCACACTTTGGCCTCCTCCGCTCGTTCCAGCTCGGCTGCTGCCTCTTCCCGGTAGCATACATGCTCACCCCGTTCCTGTCGTTCCTCAGCCCGGGCTCTACGGTCATGTGGGCCGGCATCATGGGGATCCTCGGGATGCAAGTAGCCGCGCGAACGTTTGCGCTCCCTGGCAGCGTGATATTGCTGACCAATAGTGTCGAGGAGGAGGGCGTGCTCGGCACTGTCCACGGCATCGGAAGCAGCCTGGCGAGTGCCGGGAGAGCCGTAGGGCCTGTGATGGGCGCGTGGCTGTTTGCCGTCGGACTCGAGGGCAGTGGCGGGATGGGCATCGGCGGCGTATTTTGGGGGCTAGCGACAGTCGCTGCTACTGGTGCCGTGTGGGGGCTGAGGCTGAAGGAGGGGAGGGGGTTGGGCGTGTAGATTTCACAGTTCGATCTAGAGGACACCGACAAAGACATTCATAGAGTAGAGTAGAGTAGAGTAACCGAAACAAAACATACCAGTACCAAAGTACGGGCTTGAAACACTCCACGCCTAATCGTCCGTAATGTGGAAATTTGAAACCAGCAATGCTGCATGTATGTATGTACCGGATGAAAAATCACATTCCAAGCTTTGCACCGTGCCCGATACCCAACTCCCATCAGCTGCTTTGTCTGTCCGTCTATCTGCTCTGTTGTAATATCTCACTCGATACTCAGTCATCGTGGAAAGACACGGGCCTTCGCCCCTTTCCTACACTTGTGGCTATGTACAGCCCCCCTTCTCTAGACATAATACACACACACACTGTAATTCATCCATTCAGTCGCTATTCACAGTTCACAACATGCTCCGCGCGCTCGATTCCGAGTGACCTACTATGTCTATGTCCATGTCCAGCCACGTCTCAAGCTCTCACTCGCCGCGCCACTTCATTTCAATAACAGCCACAGCCACAGCGAGAAAAGAAAGAAAAAATGCCTGGCATGGACTCCGCATGGAATACATCCATTCTCCATTCTCTCATCTCTCTTCTCTCGTCTCCCGTTTAGGCCCTGGGGGAGGGGTGGTCCAGCCTCACTTCAGCGTGGCTGCGCGGGCTGACTCGTGAGGCGCAGCACGGCGCTTCCCATAACTGCACTCCACATGTCTGCAATACCTTCCTGAAAAACCTGAAAAACCTGAAAAACCTGCAATACCTGCAATATCTGTCGTCACGAGTCACGATGAGATCCGGGATCTGGGATTTGAGTACGAGGTAGGTAGGTATGAGGTAGGTATGCACGAATGACTACACAACTGACTACCTACACGACCGACTACGGTGCAGGTGCAGGTACACGGGTACATACCGTACCTACTTCATACCTACGCACGCAGACACGCAGGCATGCAGAACCCGGGAATCGGAGCCTGGCCAGCACATTCGCACAGCCCGCTTTAGAAGAGAGTAGAGGTGTGGGCGCTGGGCTTCTGGGCTTCTGGGACGGGGAGGTGAGCACGATTTCAGGGACGGACTGGGAGTAGTGGTGGGGGCTGTAGGTTCTCAGGTCTCGTCGGGTATACCTATACCGTATAGGTATGCCGCAATCGGCTCTACAAGAGATTTTGAGAAGCGCGTGAACCAACGACTGCGCACTCATTCTTCTCCGCTGTGCTTCTGCGGCAACTGTGACGCACTATCGCCCTTTGCTGTCGTCGCGATAAACTAAGCGCTTGCTCAGCGTTACTGTGGGTAGCTAAAGATCGTCTCGCCTCGCCTGGAAGACTGTAATATACTGCAGTACATAGTAACCGCTTTCATCGTGAATACTTACCTAGGACGCAGGTCGAAGTGGTGCCTTCATTCGCCCTGGTCTGCTGAGTCCAGGATATCCCAACGAGCAGAGTAGGCAAATCGAAAGGAGTGGGAGAAAACGTGAATCTACACTTTACTGCGTCTGCCACCAACTAGAACGCGGGGCTCGGAAGGATATGTCATATGTGGTTGAGGGCCAAGAAAGCCGAAGAAGCGTCGATGTCTACGCAGGAGGGAAGGCTACAATGAGCGCTGCTATCATAGTTAACCAATCATCCCCAGGCCACGGTCCAGCGGGGGTTCTGTGCGCCTTCTCGCTGGTTGCTTTAGGAACAGGTCCTTGTGTCATTCGATACCGCGTCCCGACCATGAGCACGTTCTCGTATGGCGGGGGGGACGTCGTCTCAACTTTACTTTTCGGATCGCCCTCCCTTACATGTACCACGAACCATAGGTCTATAGCTAATCGTCAGTTCATCCAATCCACCATACAATCCTCCTCTCCCTCCCTGCCTAGAGCTGGAAGGGAGCTGGGCGTGGAGTTCGCGGAGTTGTCTCGCCCGTCTCGCCAGTCTCGGTATTCCGACGAACGATCTGTTCCGTCCACCTGTAGCTGAACATCCAGCTTCGCTTAGGTACTTGCAATGTATCCAAAGTACGATACCAGTAGGCCGTCTACGAGCGTCCGGAGATAGGTAGCCACGATTTGCGTTCGAGGCCCGTTGAAGCTCGGGCTTCGCTCTTACCACCGGGGTACCACCAAGTTCGGCGGGAAGGCTTAAGTAGTGGGTGGGTGGAGTGGAAGCGGTGAGGGTGTCGTAGGGTATATTCGAAGAGCAGCGGTGCCGCACGCGGGGACGCAGGACAGGACCGGACTGCTGTCTTGGTGAAGATGTGTCGGCGAAGGCTCGGATAGTGAAATCGCTTGCTTGCTGTGGGAGTAGCCATTATCATTGCATACCTGTGTCATTGTCATCGCCAATGCCATTGTTGTTGCCGCAGGTAGTAGAAATGAAATTCCATGGAACTTAGAACGCTACCGATTCTGAAACCACCACGGTTCCAAGAATAGCCACCAGGAGCCAAGCTGCCAAAGAGGCTCGCAAATTGCAATCACATGTGTCTTAGTTTCTGGTACCTGTGTAGTGTGAATGGCAAGTGGCAGTCACCAGGAGCTTAAACTTGTCAATGTGTCATGCACTGCACTGCCACCTTACAGTAGATTGTAGGATACCGAGTGGCGCATCATGACTCACCGTGACCCCAATGATCGGACCGATTCCGGCAATTCATGCAACCCAACCAAGTAGTCACCACTCAGCCGCAAGCAAGCCACCCTTCCAACATTCAACTTCCAACTTTCCATTCGCTCCATCCCACTTAAGCCTCCAAGTTCCTCAAGTTCAACTTTCAAGTTAAACCCAGCTCGAGCTCGGGAAAGCTCGGATCTGATCGGGGGCGCAGGGATGGCTCGTTCATTCGTATGTAAGCTTACATTATGCTCGCCGCCGCCGCTTGTTTGGTTGCTTACTGGAAGCGACGAGATGGAAGCAGGATGGAAGCAAGACGGAAGATGGAAGGATTTTTAAGCTGGTTTTATTTATGCTCGTCACGTCATGAAAGAAGAAAGTAGGTGCGTAGAGTAATTTTTGTTTCGTGCTCGGGAATTAGGAGGAGGGAGATGTATCTAGAGTAGCTGTCTAGAGTATCTAGAGTACCTACGGTAGATCCAGAGTGAGCCCATCCCCCACCGTTGGGGCCCAGAGGGGAGAAGGGGGGGGTGGTACGCCTGGTCACCAGCCTGGTACATAAGTCAACTTGGTATGGTGGAGGGGGGAGCGTTTGAAAGCCTCCCGAAGAGGATTTTTGTTTTAAAAACATTAAACCCTGAAAGCTCGCCCAAGAAAAACAAAAGTTCGAAGTGGCGTCTACATACATAAAGGGAAGAGGACGAGCTGGCAGTAACTACGGCAGCATGTATGATGTTGTATGTGTGTGTATGTAGGCTGAGATGGCCGGCCGGGCAGCCAGCGATACGTGGCATTGTTTGCGGGAAGATCGAGGAAAGTTCTGGGTTGAGATTTCGAGGTGGCAGACAGGCCTGGCAGGCCAGGCCAGGAATGAAACGAGACGGAGGGCGGGACAGCGAGCGGTTGGTTGGGTGGTCCCTTGATCTCACCCACCCACCCTCATCGATCGACGTCCACGCCGAGAGTGTTTTTTTAAAAAATCAATTGATTTTTTCTTCTTTCTTTCTTTCGCTGCGATGTTTATTCATCATCTACTATCATAGATTGAGGATAAATGATAGATAAATACGGCAGAGGAGAGTGTTTGCCGAGGAGCTGCATTGCGAGCGCGAGAATCCATCCATTCCCATAGGCACAGCACTGTGCAGGTGTTTGGTGGGCACCGAGTCTGTAGAGTATGTAGCGTACTGTACAGACATACAAAATAGAGTACGAGCCCACTACACAGCGCAAATGGTCTGGCCGCACCGTCCGTCCGCACCGTGTGTCGGTCGGTTCGGCCGTGAAGGGTGTGCTGCATGTACCTGCATCGTCCCAAGCTATTTTTTCTTCGTCAGGCAGGCAAGGCAGGCAAGTAGAGCAAAGCAGAGCAAAGCAGAGCAGAGCAAGGCGAGCGGCAACACGGAGCGAGAGCGAGAGCTGGGAGCTGTCACAGCTCGTGAGAGGCTGGGAGCTGCTTGCTTGCGAACGGGTCGTTGGGTGGATGTGCGATGTCTTGCTTGTCTGGCTGCTGGACAAACCACAACACATGTTACATGTATGTACGGCATGAGGACGAGCGAGCGAGCGAGCAGCGCGCCAGACGAACACCTGCGTGCGCTGGTAGGAGCGAGGGCGAACGAGAAGAAAGAAAGAAAGAGAAAAAAAACGCGGGTTTTAGTTATGTACCCCACAGTCGCGGGTGATTGGGCCAGCAAAGAAAGGAATCCCGTTCTAGGAGGGGGGGGGTGGAGGGGGCATAGGGATTCAGCCCTCTTTTTTTGGCGCGGCGAGACAGACTCCAGAGCGGTTGTTCTTCTTCCCTGCCTGGCCTGCTGCACCCGGCGAACAACGTTTCGGTCGAGCCCTCCTCATCCTCGTCCCCGGCCGTCCCCTCCCTCTGAGGTGGCTTGCTACTCTTTTTCTTTTTTCTTTCTTTCGGTGTCGCTGGTTTTGGGGGCCATCACGGAGTTTTCTGCGCGGTTACCTCACCCTGCGGCTGCTGCAGTGGCGTCGTGGGAGATGCGTGCGGTGTAGACTAGGTCGAGTCTCAAGGCCACTCTAAAAAGTCGGGTAGGCAGAGAGCGGCCAGCTAGGAGAAGTGGTTATGTAGGAGAGGTGTCAAAGGTGCATCGAAGAGCACGAGCACATCGGCAGCAGCACGTATGTAGGGAATGATTTGAGCGAGGCGCGATTAGTCGCTGGTGATTGGCGGATTAGTGGGCGATTGCGTTCGAGTTCGGGGGGGAGAGGAGGCTCGCTGACCGGTGAGAGGTGGGTTCCTGACGGCGATGATGGTGATGATGATGGTGATGATGCTGCTGATGCTGGCTGGCCACCGCAAGGAGCTCTAGAGCAGCTATGACTCTCTCCTCTGCTCTACTTGGATCTGGAGGGAAACGGAGAGTCGGCAGTGAATTGAATTGGAAGGGGTGCGGTCAAGCGAGCCTTCCGCCTGCCATCAGGTTCCTTTCCTTTTTGTCGGTGCTGGATTCTTCTTCTCCGCAGACCGGGCAAGGCAAGGCAGGGTGGGTAAG
Source organism: Tricharina praecox (assembly GCF_024521635.1). Taxonomy (NCBI): domain Eukaryota; kingdom Fungi; phylum Ascomycota; class Pezizomycetes; order Pezizales; family Pyronemataceae; genus Tricharina; species Tricharina praecox. The sequence goes on from NW_026250403.1 coordinate 3,164,427, forward strand.
GCAAGGCAGGGTGGGTAACTGAGGTCCTATGTCTCTCTCGCTGTCTGTGTCTGTCGGTCAATGTCTGTCGGTCCATGTCTCGCTGTCGGTCGGTCGGGCTATGTCTCTTGCTGACGGTCGGTCCATGCCACTCACTGTCGGTCCATCTCTCTCTCGCTATTGGTACGCCCATCGGCCCGCCTGTCCATTCGTCTGCCCACCTGTCCACCTGTCCGCCTGTCTGCCTGTCCGTCCTTCTCGCTCCGTCTCTCTCTCTTTCTCTCCGTCTCTCTCTTCTCTCCGTCTCTCTCCCTCTCTCCCTCTCTCGCTGTGTCTGAGTGTCACTGCAGATCCTGGCTCTCGTTGTGCCGACGGGTGTCGAACCGCAAACTGAAGAACCAACCCCTGCCCGCATGAGTACATATTTGTAGACGGGCATGGAGGTTAATTGGCAGTTAATTTATTCACGAACACCGGAGATGCCGCAGAAAAAACCCGTGAGAGCGCCCGAGCCAGCGAGCCAGCGAGCGAGCGAGAGGCACTGGCCCACAGAACGCACCAAGACAAGCCGCCCGCCCGTCTCGTCTCGTCTGATGCTGCCACTCATCCATCGTGACCGTACTCGCCCGACCACGTACATGCTCACTTACTCACTTGAATACCTTCTCACTTACCCATTCACTTGGTTGCAATGTGCCTTTGCTGCGCCAATCGTCGCTTTGCCTCTTTGGCGAGGCGGCGTGAACGGTACATGCTGTACGCACGGCCTCATGTACTCTAAAAACCGCGCTGCATCGCAGAGTAAGTATCAGCACCACTGCAGAAATCCCACTTACTAAGCCCACCACCCTGTGCGGCTAGTCTCATGCTCCCCCGAGTTGCTTGCCCTGCCAAACCACGAACCCCCCCTCCCCACCACCACCACACGAACGAACTACCACAATTCCCACGACGGCTACCACCTGACACTTCGACTTTCCCTCCACCCCGTCCCACTTCTCTTCTACCAGAACAACTTCTCCGACAACCAACCCTCTTCAACTTCTACTCCGTCACCAACCACGAACTTCTTCAACTTCCTGAACTTCCTCAACTTGCTCAACTTGCTCAGCTTCCTTGACTTCTCACTCTGATATTCCGCCTCCTCCTCCTCCTCCTACTTCTCCTCCTCCGTGCATCCTTACCGCACCCAAATATCTTGACCCCCCTCCTCCGAAACAGCGACAACGAACCCGAATTCCATCCAACTACCTAGAATTCATAGCGTCACTCTCGGCCATCTCATCCTCTCCGTTGTCAAGCAAAAAAAAGGGTGAGTTTGAACCCACCCAGCGCTGAACAACCCCCCTCCTCCCTCCCCCCCAGTGCTGCAGTCCTACCGCATCCACCTCACCTCACCCCACCCATTCCCAACGCACCCACACACTCACTCCCACTCACCCACACACCCTTCCCCTCCAAACAACCCATTACTGAACCTTTTTCTCTCCCACTGCAGCTCCTGCTTCGACTACAAGTAACACCGATCTGCCCTCCTTCGTCTCTCGACACACATTAGCATCCCGCGCATCTACCCGTCCCTCGATCTCATCAACCGAACACCCGATCAACTTCTCCTGAAACCGTACCTGCCGACGGTTACTCAACCTCGACACACGTTGTCACCACACGCACACCACTCTTCCCCAAGGGATGAGAATAGAGCCGCAACAGCTACAGCAGATACAGCAGATACAACATCAGATACAGCAGCAGCAGAAGCAGCAGCAGAAACGACAAGAACAAATTCACACCACCACCCCTACTCGAGTACCAACACACAACGACACGATGCACAATCCTCCCGCGAAACGCAAGGTCGTCTACATCCCCCAGGACAACCTGAGGGAGTTCCATAAGCATTTGCAGAGCAGAACGCCGAATACCGAATTCCGTTTCCGTCCCTCTGTCAGCAACAGCTCCCTTTTGGGACGTCGTTCGAATACGAACAAGGATCAGCTTGCGGCGTCTACTTCTGGCTCGCTCATTCCTACCAACTGGAACTTTGTGGATCTCGTCACTCCTGAGCCGCCGACGCCCCACGAGCACCGAGCCGACTCGGGCTACATTTCCGGCCCGACCACCAACTCGTCGAGCACCACCAGTGGTTCCCCGGGCGTTTACGCCAAGGCCCACCCCCACGCGTCCCATCCCGTCCGTGGAGCCATGCCGGCCACCACCTTCCCCGCCAATGTCGCCGAGTACAAGGCGGCCATGGAGCAGTCGGCGGAGCAGATCTTCCTGCACAAGTACGTGAGCAAGGAGTTCACGTACGATTCGCGCAAGGCTCGCGAACAACTGAAGCCGGTCCTGCGCCGCGCCCTGGACAGGAAGGAAGACCGACCGATGGTCGACAAGTTCTTCTTGCACGTCAACTTTAAGAAGGGTACCATTCGGGGCGAGCACCGTCGCCAGCGCCTGCACAAGAAGCCCGGCCAGCGAAGAGTCGACCTCCTCCAGGCGACTTACGAGAGCAGCGACTATTTCTCGAGGAACGAATGAGCGTTGTCGCCTGTCTCCCAACCATTTTCTTTGGGTTTTCCTTTTGTATGGGTCTCCTTTGGGCTTGGTCATATCTTGGTGCAATGTTTCGGTCGGTGGAGTTTTGTTTCCTGGTGTTGGGATCTTTCTTCCTTTTCTTCTTCTTTTTTTCCTTCTTTTTTTTCTTTTTTTCATACTTCTTTTCTTAATAATTGCTATTTCTGTACCAAACTTTGTTTTCTTTGCTTTTGGGTTTTCTTACCACCGGTTGTTTCCTTCATGGGTTCGCCAACCCTACTTGTCCTTGCCATTGGGATTCCGACACATCTTCTCTACCGTCTTCTCTTTGTGATATCACTCTTTCGGGTTACGGCTTCTTCTCCTTCATCTTGTTGGGTTATCTGCTTTGGGATACGGATCATGTACTGTTTTGGAAGGCGTATCACGATGTTTTCAGCTCCTGGCGTCTTGTGTATATGCTGGTAGGAGGCTCTTTGGTTTGTGGAGGAAGGCGTTCGGTCTGCACTGGGTTGTGTTTGGATCACTGGAGTTCATGTCTTTTTGTTTGTCGATCGGTTGGGAAGGGGAGGGACGAGGTGGAACATACTATGCATCATGAGGATTTTTCTTTTGTGGTTTTGTGGGGATTTGTTTGTAGGGGGGGTTTGGGATTACCATGTTCACTGGTTGGTGAGGTGGTTGTACAGAGCTGATATTGCGGGGGGATAACGGGTACATATTACATACAAACAATAAGACGGAGTCTGATCGATCAAGATGAATGGATGGAACCGGGTGGATGTGGTGGTCGTGCTTCAAAGTTCAAACAAGGACTTGAGAGTTTGAGCCTACGTGAATGGACTCTTCGAAGAAGAAGAAGAAGAAGAAGAAGAAGAAGAAAGAACAGCGGGGTAGACTCTAGAGTAGAGTAAAATAGAGTACACTCCGAAGTGACTCCGTGCAATGCACCAAAAATACCGGTACTGGTACTGGTACTGGTACTGCTCGAGCACGCACTGCACTGCTCAGCACTGCTCGTATGAAGGTCCTCTCGACTCGACGCGGAGAATAGAAGAGAAGTGAAGTGATCGGGGAGCGAGACTTGCGAGCCGAAGCTCAACTAAAGCTGAAGCTGAAGTGTGAGCTCGCACAAAGCTCAAACTTCGCAGCTGTAGAGTTGCCGGCGCACTGCGGGTGGCCGAGTCGGCGACGACGATGTAACAAGCCGTCCACCGAGGTCCACCCTCGACCGTCCATCCACCACCGCCGCCCAACCCTACCCCGCCCCGTCTCCGACATACTTTTCGCCAGACGAGCAACGAGCAGTCTACACAGCCGTCCATCGAGCATTTATAGTTACAGTTAATCCTACAGTCCTCCTCCTCCCACCGCCCATCGAGTACCTAGACGGAACTTCCCGCCCCCCCATGACGTCACCTCTCCCACCCTACCACCCTCCACCGCGCCCACCACACAACTCGTCGCCGCGGCGGCGCGCGTGGGGGCCGGGATGTGCGTGTGGGTGTCGATGGATGGATGTCGCGACTCGCTCAGGGGCGTGGCGTGGCGCGACATGGTGCGTTGTGGTGTGCTCGGTACTCTGGCTAGCAGGGGTGCGTGGGTGGGCGATGGGTTTTGGTGCGTGTGTGGGTATGGGTGTGGGTGGGCACTGGGGGTGGGTGGGTGCGGAGCCGCAGCCTGGGGCAGCCTTGTAAGGCTTGTGAAGACTTGGATAGACTTGGCAGCCGTGGTGGCAGCCGAGGTGTGGGGTGTGGTGTGGGTGTCGAGGGGGGAAACGGGCGTTGAGGGGGAAGTGGGGGAGCGGGCCGTCGGGGGAAACAGGAGGGCAGGACAGGAGGGTCCGGGAGGGCACGGGGGATGGCGTTTGCTCTGCTATGCTATCCCACCTATGCTACCTATGCTACCGGTTTGCCATGTACCCGCCAGTAGCGGGGAGAGGGGGTCACGGGTAAAATCGTCCGTGTGCACTGTTTGGATGCGGAGCGATGCATACGGCCCATCGTGGACATGCTTCGACAGGCTGGGGCGTGCTTGGGCATGGTCGGACATGCGCGGACATGCAGGTGACGGCTTTGGGCGACGATCGTACATATCATGGGGTACTGCCTGTGGTTTTCTGTAGGTAAGTATGGGGTGGGTGCGGTGGGTGCTAGGTGGAGAGCGAGCGAGCTTGAAGCTCAGTTCAGATTTGCTCTGCTGAGTTCGGTTCGGCTCTGCGCTGCGCTACTCTGCTGTGCTCTGCTGGGCGCTGCGGGCTCATCGTGTGGCCATCGTGTGCGGGGCCATCGTGTGCGGGGCCATCGTGTGTGCATCGTGTGGCCATCCCATCCTCGTAGCTCATCCATCTCTGGGGATGAGCTCCCAGCTCCCACTCGCACTCGCACTTCCGACGATGCCGTCGCCGCCGCAGCAGGTAAATGTGAGGAAACTACGGGATGTAGGTACACATTTTGTTTCCGGGCTTTCCTTGAAGTTGAGACTATATACTCTACCTACTCTACTCTACTTTACCTGTGTACTCGTACATACTCTACTTACCTACGCACTGTATCTACAGTGTATCTACAGTACAATATACAGTGTAGGGATAGCATGGGCAAAAGAGCCGGATCGGACCGAGGCTTCCCATCCCCCTCCCCCTTCCCCTCCCCCCCCGCTCCCTTCAATTATTTCTTGTCCTTCCATTTCCCATTCGAATTTTTCCCTACACCCACACCTACTCGGGAGTCGGTCCCCCCATCCCCCACCCCCAGTCCCCCAGTCCCCAATGCTTCCCCAAGTTTCCCCCCGCATTCTTCCTTTCCCCGGCCCAGCCAGCCCCGGTCCCAGCCCAGCCAGCCCCGGTCCCAGCCCCAGCCCAGGTTAACTACCTAGGTATGTGGGCAGGTACATAGGGCGCTAGGAACGGGTTTTGTTCGTTTCGGGTCTTCGGCGGATGTATTCAGGTATATAGAGTATATATTCCTAACATAGAGTAGTGGGTGGACGGGGTGGACGGGGAGGATGGGACTAATTTATCCGGGAAGTATTCTAGAAGCCTGAAGCCTGAAGGGGTTTTGGCTGTGAAATATCCCGTCAGGCTTGGTGTGAGCACGGTACGGTAACTATCGCACCTGGATGGAATGGTACATAAGGGAAGGGATATATCATATGTTTGAACTTTGAATGGGCATTGGAGAGGTACTGGAATACCAACCGAGATTACGATTTACGAGTGCCCTCTCCTCTGGTGGAGATGGGGACTCGGGAAGGAGTGGTGACGGGTACGGTTCCGTATGGACTCCTCGGTATTCTCCCATGTGTCCATGTATTTGTACTTGGCGAACGGGCGGCCTCGCAATTACAGCCGTGATGTCTTCACATAAAACGGTGGACGTCGGTGATACCATGTCTCCGCCGGACACGTACCACAAGTTGCCTCCAAGACCGAGGCATACCGTCTCACGATGGCTAGAAGAGAACATAAAATCCCGGTTCCAATATTGCACAAAACGACTAGCAAGAAGCACGCGCAACTATCATACAAGCAAGCAACGAAACAGCACCTCTCCGCTCCGCCCTAGTACTCGGCAACCCACAGCGCCGCCATTCCCATTCCCGTGCCGATGCACATACTGGTGAGCCCAATCTTCCCCCCGGTGCGCTTCAGCTCCGTCAACAATGTGCTGACCTGCCGGGCGCCCGTGCACCCCAACGGGTGACCGAAGGCGATGGCACCGCCCTTGGGGTTGATCTTCTTCTGGTCGAGGCCGAGCTCGTTAGCGCACCACAGACACTGCGACGCAAACGCCTCGTTGATCTCGAAGATGTCGACGTCGTCCTTGCTGATTCCGGTCTTCTCGAAGACCTTTGGGATGGAGGCCCAGGGGCCGATACCCATGAGCAGGGGCTCGACACCGGCGACAGCCGCCGTCACAAACTTGCCGACGATCTTCTGTCCGAGCTTTTCTGCGGTGGAGCGCTTCATCAGGAGCACGGCGGCGGCGCCGTCCGAGATCTGCGACGCGTTGCCAGCATGGATCGAGCCGTCCTTCGCGAACGCGGGGCGGATCTTTCCGAGCGCCTCAGCGGTCATGCCAGGTCGCACGCCATCATCCTTCGCGACGGTGATGCGGGACTTCTCGCCGGTCTTGGGGTCCTCAAAGTCGACCTCGAGCGGCCAGATCTCGTCGTTGAACAGCCCGGCCTTCTGCGCCGCCTCGGCCTTCTGATAGCTCGCGGCCGCAAACGCGTCCTGGTCCTTCCGCGCCACGCCCCGGTCCTTCGCCATCTTCTCCGACAGCACGCCCATCGGCACTTTACAATCCTTTGCCAGCTGCACGCCGTTCAGCAGCTCAGAGAACTCCGACACCGCGTTGGGGCCGTAGTTATTGCTCATGCTCTCGACGCCGGCGCCGATGCCCACGTCAATAACCCCCGCCATAATCGCCCCCGCAATATCCACACACGCCTGCAGCCCGGACGAGCACTGGCGATTCGTCGTCTTCACGGCAGTCGACACAGGGAACCCGGCGACAAGCGCGGCAGCACGGAACTCTGTCGCGCCGGCGCCGGGGGCAAGCACGTTGCCCACGCTGATGTCCTCGACCACCGCGGGGTCGATCCCCGATTTTTGGATTATCCCCTTGAACACGCCCGTGAGCAGGTCCGCCGCTTGCGTGTCCTTGAACCCGCCACGGCCGCCCTTGGTCAAAGCCGTGCGCAGCGTGCAGGTCACCACGATCTGGGGGGTGTTAGTACGCACGCGCGTATACTGGTGGGGGGGAAAACGTACGTCATCGGGGTTCTTCTGGAGTAGCCGGTCGCGTGGTGTGCTGCCTGAGAGCTGCGAGGTCAGGTTGGAGAGGCGGGCGGTGGCTAAGAGCAGCGAGTCAGTGGCCGTCTAGCCCTCATCGAGTCCATCGCCCAGTCAGCACTTACCGCTAGACATCATGTATTTCGAGTATTTCGAGAGTTCTAGTTAAGAATGAAGCAAGTAATCGAGTCGATTCAAGGTGAGATGAAGCGATAAAAAACTTTCTGCAAGCTGGGGGGGGGCAAGAGCAGGTCTTAAGGACAAGTCGTGGTGAGGCTGGCAATGAGCGCCGCCGCCGGCGCATGTGTGATCGGCCTGGTGAAACGTCACGCAAGCATGTGAACGAATGGCAGGTGCCTCGGCCTCGGCCGGACTCACGTGATCCTGGTCCCAGCCATACAGAATCCACGGCTGTGATCTTCTGATCGATGTCAGACTACTGCCTCGGGCCGGGATGCTCGGAGGCTGGGAGCTTGGGAGCCTGTGTGATGTGATGATAAATAATCGTGCCGACAGATTAGAGTAAACTACAGGATAGAGTTCGAGTATCGACGCGTAAAGTGGAGGCCGGATACGGGCACTTGGCGGAACCCAGCAATGCGCGCGCGAAATCGAACCGTCGGCCCCGGACGCTGATATAGCTCTCGCCGCGACACCCGTGTTGTTTGACAGGAGCTCACTTGGCTTTCACATGTAGGTTATCCCACTAGACACATAACTCCGAACACGCTACTGTCATGGTATTAGCTGACTGGGTAGGTAGAAAGCAAATACAGACGATGCTCAAGACATGCTTTAGGTACAGATTGATTCATTTCGCCAGTCAAAACAGGTATCTACGGCAACAAAACATAAACCAGAGAACACTCAACCCCAACACGTCTAATCCCGTCTACTGAGACTATCTTCATCATCATCGTCCCTGTCTTTCTTCTTCTTTTCGCTGTCATCCTGCAGCACCTTCTTCACGCCCTCGTCACCAAGCTCGTCCTTCGACTCGTCCCACTCGACATCGTACTCCGAAGCTACGGCTTTGATCTCCTTCCTCAGCGCCTTCCCCTGATCCACCAGGTCCTCCCACCGCTCAATGTCGAATCCCTTTTGCGCGTACAGCTTCATCTGCCGCTTGCTGACCGTGATGTGCAGCACGCTGCGGTAGCTGACCTCTCGATTGTGATACAGGAACCACAAGTAACCCGAGATGACCGTAGTGAGCCCGGCCAAATACGTAACCGGCTCCATGACCTCCCAACCCCACGAAGTATAAAACGTCGCGAACCAGACAGCGCCCCACCACGTAATCAGTCCTCCAAACCCTGCCATGGCGACATGCTGCGCGCCCCGATGAGCAAGTCTATCGCACTCCTCCTTCAGATCGCTGTACCGCCGGATCTCTCCGGAAACCGCGCGCAGCCGCTGCCGCAAATACCGCGTCCGGTCGCGGAACGACGGAACCTTGACGCTGATCTGCTCGCCGCTCTCGATCTCGATCACGAATTCCTTGCGCTTGCTGGCGTCGCGCACGAAGTCGCCGACTTCCGTGGCCGCGGACCATCGCACCATTTGCGCGTCGTCGCTGGCGTCGGGATTGTACGCCCGAAAGGTGATGTCCGGAGGGCGGGTTATGCCGCTCTTCTCGAGAGGTGGGATTTCGGCTTGGATCAAGCGTTCCATGTACGATAGTGGTTGGCTCGGATGGATCAGCAGGGCCAATGGCTCGTCTGTTGCCGACGATGTGGGATCCGTGTTCTGTGGGCGCAGTGGGAGTAGGATCTTCAGGAGCCGGGAGGGCGTGGAAACAAGCTCTCCTGTAGATATATCGCATCAGCACCAACTCCCTCCGCAACGACAATGCGACGACATACCGCGACGCCCGGGCAAGATAAGATCGCGGTGCTGATAAGACGGTGGCTTATTATCACTATCTCTATGCCACGAGACCGACTGCGCTCTTGCCAAACTTTCCACGCTATTCTTCCCGGTCAACTCCGCTTCCGCCTCCTGCTTCCCCTCCTCTTCCTTGAGCCGTTCCTTCTCACTCTTTTCCCCGCCAGTAACGGGGCCGAACTCGCCGCGCCGCGCGGAAAATACCGAAAAGCATCTTGACTGCGGGCGGAAGGAAAGCGCACTCCGGCCATGAAGAAGAAGACGCAGCGGCTTTAAGGTTTGCTGTGTGTCGCGTGGGATGCTTATCTGCGAGTGACGTGCCGGGACGCCCGTGAAGCGCACAAGGCCGTTTTGTAGGGGTTTCGAACATATCGAGCGTGAAAGAGTGGCCCGCGTCGCCATTGGGACCGAGGGATTGTAGAGAGAGAAATAGTGAATGAGCAAACGTGGGGAAATGCTGAAGAGAGGGGGTGTTGGGAGACAGTAAACAATGGCCAAGGACTCGGGTATGACGTCGGCGGCTCAACTGCAGGATGGTGGGTACTGGTCGTTGCAACAACGTGGAGCTACCGGTATTTGATCTGACAGGACACGGGGACGTGATTCAGCACCTATGCACATACCGGTATTTCCGTAGGATTGGAAGCGGATAGACTCGATAGCAATGACTGGCCGCGCGCGCTCCAATGTGCTGTACTATGCTATGTATACTCGTACATACGCTGCTCCGAATCACCCCGGAAGTACAATCTTTCAAGTGATAACTAATTCCGGGCCCCGGAGATCGGAGCTGCGAACCGATCTCGCGCAGTCTCTGGTTCGTGCGGTAGCGCGGAACATCTCCCGGCGGAAATCCACTGGGCTAGGCGAAACGGAGGTTTAGAGTACCGGTATGGTCTTGGAACGCTCTGATCCGAGAGTACGAAGGGATCGATCGGGAATGTAAATTTGAGAAAGAAAAAAAGCTCGATAATGAGCTGGAGCTGAATGATCAGTTGGGAGGCAGGTATTTGGGTCTCTCACTGATTCTGGTTCGATCGATCGAAGGCAGGCCCGAATGTGTCCAGAATCCATTAAATCTTGGAGGGCCGGTCGTGTTACGGCGTCCACCTTTAGTATCATGGTAACTATTTCTTGATCTCCAATTGGGACGCTGTAGAGTGAAACTCCGGGGTGAATTCATATGGTTGGGCCTCCGGAAGGGTCTGGGTGGCGAGGGATCGGGCGATGTCTCTGGGGCCAATATCAACTGCCAGTCGGCCCGGCGGAGTACAACGGATCGCTACGGGTCAATAAGAAAGCCCGACTAGCTATTCGGACGTCGAAACAACCGGCCAGCTTGCCACGTAAAGGAGCCGACAGCCCGGCTTTTTGAGCTAGTTGTTGAGACCACCTCCAGCATTCCACAGAGCTCCCGCAGTTTCGTCTACGGTCCGAGCCGCGCGAACGCCTCAAAGATTTCGAATACAGATGGATCCGCGGGTCTTCTTCCAACGGAACACGCTAGAATAGTTGCTCCTGCGGTGTCGCTAGTCTGTTCTAACCTATCATGTAAAAGGTGATGGATTCATCTCAATCGCTGCGTACGCTCGTGAAATTTAGCCAGCCGATCGTTGTACTCAGTACAATACCGGTACGGTACTGAGAAGTTACAAAGATCTTGGGAAATCCCATCGATTGGACCGGCGAAAACGTGCGGTTCTTCCCAACGCAGCCCGGAGCCACCTAACGTCACGATGATTCTAGCCGTATATAGATCTCCACTACCTCCACGCCGTGGCATCCGCCCCACAATTTAATTGGCATGGAGAAGGCTGCTCAGCTGCAACACACGACGTCGTCCATGTACCGCGGTGTTGATCGTCAGCCTCCTCCGTCACTTCTCCGTAGCTGCTGACGTCACGACGTCATCACTCGTTCTCACGCGGCCATTGATCTGGCTCGATATAAGAGCTCTCTAAAAATCCTCTTTCTTCGCAACAAACATCAAACACCTCTTCAGCTCTCATCAGTGCACCTCGTAAAGCACCCGTTCATCCATCCATCCACAACCTCACCCGCAGTACAAGAAACATGTCGAACCCCCGCGAGCGCGCAGCCGAAGACGCCTACGAGGCCGAAAACGACGAGTACGCCGGCGACGAGGTCAAGAGCGACCGGAGCTATGCCGGCGGCGACCAGCGGAAGACAGGTGGTCCGCAGGTGGTCGCCGACGAGGACGCCGATCTGGGGGCCGACGCTGTGCCCGGCAGCGAGACGAATAGTGATGCGCAGTTGAGTAAGTGATCGACCGATGTGGGAGATGTTGGGGATTGACGCTGATCGGGTGTAGGGCGCGATGAGAAGGAGGCTATCGATACTAGTAATATCCTGCCTGGTGCGGAGAAGGGGATTCAGACGAGGGGTGTGAGGAAGAATTATAAGGAGCCCGGTGATGAGGAGGGATTGCCCGGTAGGGGAGATACGGGGAGCAGCAGTTTGAGGACGGGAACTATTTGAGTGCTGTACTGTGGTTGTGGGGAAACAGGCGAAGAGTCGCGTTGTCCGAGAATAGTCAAATCTATGGTTCTCCATACAATGTGTTCAATACATGGGATCCAGAGTGTCCCGGCGAGGTAAACGATAGCCGGAGGCTTTGATGGCTTTCAGTCTACATCCTTCAGCGAGGCATGTGACGTAGACATGATGTGTCAGTCAAGTGACATCGTACAAACACCTCTTCTATTATCTTATTCAGGTGCGCGTGCGAATGCCCCGAAGATCACCGCATGCTTCCGTAAAACTTTTAAGTCTCGGATTGAAGTCCTCGAGTGATCCTATCAATCTCCACAATTCGCCGGGGACCGGTATTGAATGGTCAAGAAGAAGTCACCAACCTGCTGGCTCCATTGACCACGAACAACGTACGAGGGTCTTATGTTTCGTCCCATACCACCAAACAAACGGCCTGGAGCAGAGCAAACGGCCCTTATCCCCCTATATACCGGCGTCCCTTGTCCACCTTCGCATCCCTCCCTCGAACACACCAGCATGCACGCCCATCAAGTTGAACCAGCATGGACCCGCGATTCCGCCTACCACCTTATCCCGTGATGCGCACGCAGGTGGCAAACCCACTGCTTCCGCGGCTACCGGAGCAGTTCAAGTTGCAACCGCAAACGGCATTTTACCGGTCGATGCCGGCCGTCTTGAGAACAGTGTTTATGATGTGCTTTGGCCGCGACGGCGCGGAGGATGGGCGCCCGGATCAAAGAAACATGTTGAGGCTGGAGTATGCGAAGGCGCTGGTGGAGCCAGCGGAGACTCCGCAGATGCGAGTGCGAAATGGCGAAGGTAATGGAGGTGGGGATAGGATGCAGGTGCGGGAAATTATGCCGCTGCGGTTAACTGATCCGCTACAAGGTTTGCGCGCGAGCACGGCGCTAAGAGCGAAGGATGGAGATGGAATGGACGACCTCGGCGGTGGCGGGAGTTCTGCTTCCATTGGAGAGAGGAATTTCCCCGGAAACTTAGCTGAAGCCGAAACCGATGCCAATGCTACTGCCCGCTCGGGAACCGCCCCTGCGCTACGGCTCGTCCGCGAGAAGATCCGGTACCGGAGGCTGAATCGACGACTGGGGTGGTTCCGGAGGACGATGGATTTTTGGGTGCCTCTAGTCCCCCGTCGGGGCGTACTACTGGGAGTGGAGTCGAGAGGAAGTTATCGAGGATGGAGAACTGCAGACCAAGAAGAGGAGTACGAAGAACCGGATCTCCCTCTAGTCCCCCGTCGGGGCGTACTACTAGGAGTGGAGTCGAGAGGGGGTTTTCGAGGATGGATAACTGCAGACCAAGATGAATATGAAAAACCGGATCGAGGATGGAAAACTGCAGACCAAGAAGAGGAGTACGAAGAACCGGATCTCCTTCTAGTCCCCCGTCGGGGCGTACTACTGGGAGTGGAGTCGAGCGGAAGTTATCGAGGATGGAAAACTGCAGACCAAGAAGAAGAATACGAAGAACCGGATCTCCACCCGGCCTACACTCTCCGGAACGCACCGCAACCGAAAGTCCCCTCTCCACCGGAATCAGTAAACTGTTACAGTCCTACTGAAAGCGGTTATATTCGGCCGCCGTCGCGACCAGCCATCAAGCCAGCGACTATCATAAAGCTCGATTTGCTGGTGAGCGCGGTGAAGCAGGCGAGCAACAAGCTGCCGACCGGAAGCCCGCTGTTTCCAAAGATGTTTCAACTGCGGACACAGGTGGTTGCGTTCCAGGATCTGGTGGAATACGGGAGGGGCGCTGTTCCTGCGGTACCGAAGAGGATACAGGCGTTTTTGAAGCGGTTGGAAGAGATTGAGGAGGAGCTTCGAGTTGATACGGAGGAAGAAGTATCAGGAGACGGAGATGAGTGCTTAGATTTTTATTCTGATGGGTATGCTGCTTTGTTCAGGCCCTAGATTGAAATATTCCATCGGAACAAGCAAACCCCAATGCCCAAGCGGAGGGACCTGCACCCAAAGCAGAAAGTCGTGTCACGTGATGGCTGCTACCGAGCGATATCCAGTGCTCCACCCGTCTTGCCAAAAACCATCACCACCCCCGGTGGGTGGCTTGGAACCCCCAAGAGCTAAGTCTTTCGCCCGGGCTTGAGCCCCGAGCTTTCCCTCAACTCCCCTCGCCGATTGCATGGCCTAAGTAGTAAACCACTAGACCACGCGGGTTTTTTTTCCGTGCTGGAAACATGAATTCGATGCTTATAAAGTACGACAGACAAGCACTACAATTGATGGTCGAGGAGAGAGAGAGAGTGAGTGAGAGGAGAGTTGTGTAGGTTTCATTGAATCCACATTTACTTCGTATGAAACTGAAGGACAGACTTGGTGCTACAATGAGTGATCTCGGACAAAAAAAAACAGAAATAAAATAAAAGTACGCGGATAACCATAGCTACTAATATCGCACCGAAGTACGCCCCCGCACCGCCGCACCGCCGCAGTAAAATCCGTCGTGGTCCCACTCACTCACTCCTTCTTCATCACCACCCCCAGCACGGGGAACTCGAGAGACTCCACCGTGCCGTTCCTCTTCGTGACCACCAACCTATCCGCCTGCTGTCCATTATACAGCAGCCTTCCGGGCTGTCCCCAGCTGGCACAATCGGAGGCAAAAACGCCCTCGCTTTCCAGCTCCGGCCTAGGCAGGCCCGGAGTCTCAAAAAGCACCCTCCAAACCTCCTCCTCGGTATCCCCGTCGACAGTCACCAGTTCCGACGGATAGAGCCTAAAAGTCGTGTTGCTCCCAGGAGAATTCGAGAGCGCCAAGAGGTCGACGCCCCTGCTCAGCCATTTCTCGACGAGCAATCCGTTACCGCCCTCGCCCATCACGAGCTGGATGGAGCTGTTGCCGGCCGAGAAGTTCCCAGTGTAACCTGTGTCCACGACCTCCAGCCTCGTAGCCTCGTCGACGGCGGGGAAGACGCTCGCGAGCAGCGCCTCGGCCAGGACGTAGGGCGCCATGCTCACCAGGTCGCCATCGCCGACAAAAATGGCGAAACCAATGTCCGAAGATGGGATCAGTGAGAAGATCGAACTGTACCCGGGTAGCGCGCCGTCTTTGTTGTAGAGGTCGACGATCCGGATTGGAGAGAGCTTGGAGGTCCGCGTGATCTCCCATGGAAAGCCGACGGCACTGTTGATCTCCGAGCCGAAGGTCACAGGTTGCAGCCATTCGTTGATGGTGGCCTGCGGCAGGAGGTCGGAGTCGGAGGACAGGATGGCGCGGAGGAGAATGGCCATGTCGTGGGCGGTTGAGTAGGCTCCTCCGCCGCTAGAATAGGCGTTAGATGCATGAAATCGTTGGGTTCAGGGAAGGGATATCTCACGGATTGTTTGCGCCAAGGTCCGTTGACCAGAGAGCGTCAGGGCTCGGAGGGATCACCATATCTCCCTCGCTAATGGGACTGAATGTGGTGCGGTTCATCCCCATGGGCGCTGTCAGGTGTTTACGCATAGCGTCTTCAAACGACAGGCCGGTGACGTTACGGACCACATATCCCAGCAGTGCGAAGGCGATATTGGAATATGCCGGCTTCGAGTGCAAAGGGAATATCGCATGAGAGTTCGACAGACCCTCAACGACCACTGCACCACACCGTATCAATACCGTATCTAATCGCCATCGCAGGGGGAGGGAGGAGAAACATACACTCCTCAGTACACGGCTCTGGTCGCAGCCCAGCCACTCCACACAGGGAGTATGAATCTGGGTCCTGCGGCGCAAATCCAAACTGCTCATACTGTTTTTCCGCCACGTAATCCTCCAAGAAGCCGTAGTTGGCTTGCACGCCGGACATATGACTTCCTAGATCCCTCAAGGTGACACGGTCCCACTCGATGGTTCCATTGCCCTCGTTGAGTCCAGGAAGGTACTTCGTAAT
Organism: Tricharina praecox; assembly: GCF_024521635.1. Lineage (NCBI taxonomy): Eukaryota > Fungi > Ascomycota > Pezizomycetes > Pezizales > Pyronemataceae > Tricharina > Tricharina praecox. The sequence goes on from NW_026250403.1 coordinate 3,180,050, forward strand.
CTTGTCTCCAAGGTCAAGGTTCAGCCGGAGCAGCAGTAGGTCCGTGAACACCTTGCTGACGGATCCGATGCGGTACTGCGAGCTGGCGTTGACCGAGTGCGTACCGTTGGTGGTCGTCTCTGCTGTGTGGTGGTACTCCCACAGCTGGTTGTGGGCGTCGTTGAGGACGATGGAGAACGAGGTTATGTTCACTTGGAAGCCCGGGTCGATGTCGCCCGCTACGGCAGAGTCCAAGGTGGCGGTCAAGTTCTTGAGGGCCGTAGAGAGGATCGAAGACCGAACTAAGTCCTTTGGCTGCGGGAGAGTAGGCCCGGGAAGGGGACAAGCTATGACCGCGGTGATTACCAGCGGGAGAAGTTGGAAAAGGTTGCGCATTGTTACGAGTGCTTTGTTCTTGAGTTCTGTTGGCACCGGATCGTAGTGGAGTTACTGTCCTGGTTTCTGGGAGCAAGAGCTCAGTTTATAGAAGCCCGAATTGAATACGTAGATGAGAATGGGACACTCGTACAGACGGCGATGTCAAAAGCAATACGCAAGCCCATGACGAGCCCAGCTTTGCATAGACGTGATTTCCAATGGCAATGCGAGTTGGCAGGACGTACTTGCCAATGGCATTGCGAGTGGAAAGCACGTAGCATACGAGAATTCCATTAGGATAACTCGCAATTACGAACACTGGAGTAACATTGGGCCGACCTGGTGTGCCATCGCCGCAACAGAATATGGTTTGCATCGTGTAGTTAGCCTGGGGCTGAAAATCACGGCGGCGGTCCCCGCGGCTTTGGCCGTTTCTGTGCATCTGCCGTCGACAGCAAGAAAAGAAAGTTACATAACTCAAAATTTATTTTCTGCAGCTCTGTGGTATAGGTACCGTACGCGTATGACCGGCGACCAAGTAGTTGGCTGCTTTGGGACGATTCCCATGACTTCAACAGGCAGAACGCCTTGCTCCGCCTCTAGGAAAGGAAGCCATCGAGCCTCATCAAATTTTCTGAAGCGTATATGGTCGATGCCTAGTACGCTCACTCGGAACGGAGACGCAAATATGGTGGAGTGTATCGGCTGCTGCGCCTCGCATGAAGGTTGTGGGTACGAGGAGCCCAGCGGGGCATTTCGAAGGCAACCTGCCGATCTTTGGTTTCGCCTTGCAGGGTGACTATCCCGTGTCACGTGCGAGCCAACGAGCACATGGCGTCAAACTTTGGATGCCCGGAGATGTTGGCACGAATCAGGTTCCGCGGCGGCGGTCGAGACCCAATGCTGTCGGAGGTGAGGAACCTTCGGCCGCACCTCCGTCTGTATACAAAGAGAGATCTCGCCGCCGATGACATCGTTGCTGTATCGAATGGATCATCTCTTCCGTCTACCCAAATATGTTCCAACACATAGTTACGAGGAGGCTGAAAAAGAGATACCCTGTGCGCGGCGCCCACGTCGACCGCATCGGTGCTACGTAAGAGCATTATTTCGTACGCCGCGAGAGCATCATGGCGATGGCTCGTGGGAAGAATGTTATCCGATGCGATCTGATAAGGGTGGCGCAAGCTAGCTAGAATGAGACTGAAGAGGGAACCCAACGAAGTGGGTTCATCGTGAGCAATAAGAGGAACTCCTATGTATGAACCACGAGAGCTAGAAAAGATAACCATCTTTCACCCCATCTTTCACGAGTACGATCTTCACGTACACCACATTATGAATTCTGCTACTTACTAACGAAAGGATCAGGCTCGAATCGATTACATAACTAGAGTAGGTACTCTCCGAAACCAGACACAGACCAAAGCGCAGAACTCCATCTAACAAATCCTCGAGATGCGATTGTCTGCAAGTTTTATGTGGCGTAAGGAGTTATGTAGGTGGGGTTGACAGTCGATCACTTACGGAATGTTCCCCGTGACGAAGCTGGCAGCGGAGCGGTGCACGGAATGGAGCCGGACGATCCCTGCAGCCTTGGGCGTCTGCGCGACCAAAGTGGTGGCCATTAGAGTAGTGGACCCCGTGCCACCGGCCCCACATCCGACGAGGGTCGCGATTCTCGACGAATTCGTAGGTGAGGGCGTCGGCGAGTCGGTGCGAAGGGGAGTCCATATTGTCCTCGCTTTAGTATGTAGTCGGTGGGATAGATACCGGTCGCGGCTCGCGAGACCAGAGTCGATGCATGATAGCTTCAAAAATGAGGCAGGAATGAAGGCCTCGACCACCTTTGCTATTTCCAGAATCTCATGATCCGACAAATGGTTACAATCAATCCCACATGTTCGACTGCTCGACTGATGGCAGCACTCCGGTTGGAGGAAGAAATAGTGTCCGGTGCATTCGCCTTGATTGTCCATTTCGAATCCTTATCAATCCCGGACCTTCTGTAAACGAAGTGAAAGAATGTCAGCGTACGTCAGTTGAAGGAGTAGAGATGCACCGGGGAAGCACATCGGCGGGCCATGCCGAGGTCGTGGCTGGCTGGCCCCGTTGGAGCCGCAGCAGCCGGTTGGCCTTGCCTTCCCCGCAATGCGTGTCCAGGTTCCGTCGCTAATGCCCCACAGCTCCGTCAGAGAAGCTGGGCATCGAGAACCTGCATCGATACGTGCGAAGCGGTGCCGAAGTGCAACGCCCTTGCAGATGGCATCCATGGCATTCCGCACCACGGTCCTACCGGCCGAATCTGGTTCTACGTGGCCGAGGTCAGGTCGCATCCCCGCGGCTTTTCTCCGGCCCCGACGCGTGGGGAGGGAAGGGAATCGCGTCTCCGTGAAAGAGCTGGCCGCCTTATTTATCAGGCCTGGGCCCGCTGGGTTCCCAGTCTAATATAGGTTGTCCTTCAGTGCACTTCGTCGCATCCCACGATAACCAAAGTACCAGCATCCAAATAGATATCCGAATATGCCTGTCTTCACCGAGGAGTCGTCGCCAGAGATGCTGCAGCGTGCGGCCGGACTCAAGAAACCGCCGCTACCCCGTGTCTCGTCGCCAGCACCTGTGAATGTAGACCGGACGGCGGACGGCGCGAAGCATGAGGTGGTGATCATCGGTGTATGTACCAATCCCCTTAGCAGGACTCAGGAGTAATTCACGGAGCTTGTTGGACTGATATTCTTCTGAACAGACCGGACCGGCGGGAATCATGCTCTCACTGATGCTAGCCCGATATGGCGTCTCCTGCCTGCCCGTCGAGAAGGTCACCTCGATGATCATTCCCGGGCAAGCCGACGGTCTCCAGCCGCGCACACTCGAAGTCCTGCGCACGCTCGGCCTTTCGGAGGAGGTCTTCTCTCAGGGCTTCCCGAACCACCGCATGGCGTTCTGGAACCCCGGTGGTCCCGGCGAACCCCGTATCGTCCGAACTGCGGTCACCGACGATGTCACCGTTCCTACACGGTACCCGCACAAGGTCTTGCTCGCTGCCGGCAGAGTCGTCAACATCCTCGAAAGACAGATGAACAAGTACGGCAACGAGGTGGAGAGAGGGACCGAGTTCTTGAAGTATGAGTTTGTTGGCGGAGAATTTCCCGTCAGGGTGTTCTTGCGGGATGTGGTGACTGGGCGGGAGTACTCGGTGTTTACCAAGTACCTCGTGGGAGCGGATGGAGCACACTCGAAAGTCCGCGAGCAGATGGGCGTAAAGCTGCAAGGAGGTAAGGAGTCGCCCGGCCATTCCAGCCAGTACCAAAACAACTGACTCCGTACAGAGAGTACCGATTACATCTGGGGTGTTGTCGATGCCGTATTAAAAACCGACTTCCCGGACATTCGGAAGCGCTGCGCCATTCACTCGGATGCCGCATCCATCATGGCTATCCCAAGAGAAATGATCGAAGACCAGCAGTACATGACCCGCCTCTACACGCAGCTCGAAGACGTCGTCGACGCCACATCGACCGTCGCAAACGCTGCGAGTGAGCAAGAGGCGAAGGCCCGGGCAAGAGAGCGGCGGCAACGTGTGACACTCCCGCGGATCTTGGATCAGGTGAAGAAAACAATGGCGCCGTACGATGTTGAGGTTGTCAAGGTGGATTGGTGGGGTACATTATTTCTCGCTCTTCCACGATTTGCGTCCCATGCTGACAGGTGGATAGCCGCATACCAGATCGGCCAGCGTGTAGCAACTAAATTTGCTGTGCAAGACAGCGAAGGCGCTGATCGAGTGTTCATCATGGGAGATGCTTGCCATACCCACAGCCCTAAAGCTGGCCAGGGAATGAACGTCAGCATGATGGACGCATTCAACCTTGGTTGGAAGCTTGCTTTCGAGCTGTTGGGCCTCGCTCCTAAGGGCTCACTTCTGCCCACCTACGAGGTTAGCATTCTAAACCCCCCATCTACCTTCCTCATATTAACAGACGGCCGCAGTTCGAACGAAGAGATATCGCAGAGCAGCTGATTGCTTTTGACAATGCATTCGCTTCCAAGTTCTCCCAGAAGATGGGAGACGACGGTCTTTCGCACGAGGACTTCTTCAAGGTCTTCCACACCGGCTGTGGATTCACCAGTGGATGCGGCAGTACGGTGATCCCCATGCACAATAGGATGCGCTAAGCTAACACCCTTTGCAGTCGAGTATGAGCAGAGCAGCCTTGTCGAAAAGACCCTCGTAAAGGCCCTGGACAACAGCCTCAACCCGGACTTTGGCCTCCTCCGGTCGGGCCGAAGACTGATTAACATCCCGGTGCGGCGCTTCTCAGACGACGCACCGTGCGAGTTCCACGACGTCCTCCCGGCGTCCGGGCACTACGTCGTTCTCGTGCTGCTTCCCAAGTTGTTCAAAGACCCGCGCGTGCAGCAGCAGCTCACCTACCTCACGAGCACGCTCCCGCAGAAGTTTGCGCGCGGCATCCTCGAGCCGTTCATCATCCACCCGCTGCGCTCCAACGACGACGTGGAGTGGAACATGTTCCCCAAGGCGCTGAAAGAAGACTGGGAGTGGAACCTTCTCGGCGACGTCAGCGGACAGGGATACGAGACGTTCGGCGTCGACAGGGACGCCGGTGTCGTCGCGGTTCTCCGTCCCGACGGCGTGCTCGGCGGCGTGTGGGATATTGACGAGTTGGCGCCCAAGCGCAGGGTCGAGAGCTATCTCGCGGCCAATCTGTCCGCCCGTGGTACGAAGTCGCTGTTGTAAACGGGAGGGGAGTGCGTCGTCTGGTTGTTTTTGTAGATTTTTTCTGCTGCATGGGTTGGGGCTATCGTTTTTGCTGTTTTTATACATACCAAGTACTTTTACATACCTGCGTTCGTTCGCGTGCATTGTCTACATATGTGAGGGTCATCGTCCCCGACCCTATGTACGGCCTGGCATGCCGTCGGAACCACTTCACATGCCTCTGTCCGCGGTCGATCCCCTGGGATGTGCCAAGCCGATAAGCGAGATGGGCAGGAGACACTGGACCATGGCCATGGGATTCGTAATGAATGGGAGAAGCTCGAGGAGAGGGATGTGGAGGTGAGGGTTGAGGACCTGCATGGTGGACTGGCTATGGGTGGACTGGCTACGGGTGGACGGCTCCGACGTGAATGGCCGCATGTGATATTGGAATACCCCATACATCTGGAGCTTCAACCCGCATATTCAAGCACAGTCAATTACGAGAGAGAGTGAACCCGTTCAAAACGAAATCATGTCTTATTGCCTACCATTCCATCCCACTACCACGCTGATATCTCAAAGTGCCTACCTAATTTGAAGCAAAGAAACCTGCAAAGAAAAAGAAAACAAACAAACAACTCCAATGCAAACCGAACCCCAGATCGTGAATTCATATCCCGCATCAAACGAAAACAACAGACGATTATCAAATCAAGTCTAGTACTTGCTTCCACCCTGAAGATCCTGTTCAGTACCGCTCACTCTGGCTGCCGCAGATGCCTCCCCTTCGGCCTCTGCCAGTGTGGCCGCGGCGACGCGGTCCTTCTCCTCATTTTCCAACCGCACTTCCTTTCCGCGCTTGTAGAAATACCACAACACGAGCAGGACCACTATGATGACCATTAGCACATTTCCGTAACACCGCCTCTTCCCAAGAGGGAAAACATACCGAACAACCCCATACTCAACGCAGCATTAGCACCCAAAATCATCGGGAACCGTAGCTTGAGAATGTTGACGACGCCTTTGAGCAAGCTCATCAGCGCGCCCGGTTGCGTCACGAGCGCCTTGAATCCGCCCTCCGTCGCCAAAGCAGGCGAGGCGGCCGCAGCGGCCTGGAGAAGCTCGGGCTTCAGCTTCGTGGGAAGTGTCTTGATCAGTTTCTGTAGGAACGATGGGAGTCCCGTGAAGGTCTCCTCGAGTTGCGTGGAGCTGGTGTCGAGGAGTGATGTCAGATCGCCGTACGCTGTGGGTGCTCCGTTGCCAATGTCTTTGAGAATCTGTGTGAACTGGCCGAGGAGGATTTTGGTTTCTTTCGAGAGGGCGATTGCCTGGCCCTATTGATTGCGTTTTGTGTTAGAACTTGCCCGAGTGGAGTAAAAAAGAGCAGGAAGTATTACCTCTTCAGCGGTGAGATTCAGCTGCTCCAGTGCGTCAGTGAGCTCATCCTCGGGACGCTTGTACTTCTTCTTCTCCAACTCCTTCGCCTCCTTCAGCCTCCTCTTCTCCTCCTTCTTCTCCTCCTTCTTCGCCGCCTCCTCAGCCGCCTTCTCGGCCGCCTTCTTGCGATGCTGCACCGCCGCCGAGGAGACCGTGCGCTTCAAGCCGTCCCAGCGCGCAGTAATCACGCCCATCAACTCTTCCGTCTTGGGACCCTTAGTTTTCTCCCCGGCCTTAGCTTCCGGCTCAACCACCACAGGCTCAGCAGGCGTAGCAGTCTCAACGGGCGTCGTCGTTCCCGACGTCTCCCCAGACCCTGGGAAGATCACATTGGGCTCGTCCGCCTTCTCGAGCTCCGCGGCAAGGAACGTTTCGTCGGCGGGCGAGAGCGCGGGTGATTTCGTGTCGTCGCTCTGTGCCTCTTCGGTCGATGCCGCCGCCGCGGGGGCAGAGGTCGCTGCCGCGGGGACGGGAGTCTCTGGAGCTTTTCCCTTGTCCTTTGAGACGTTCGGTTTGAAGGTTTTGATGTAGGAGAGCATGGTTGTCGAGCTGTATGGGGCAGTTGTGTGAATTGAAGGAATGGAGAGGATAAGGTAGTGGGGGGAACGATCAAGCTTAATTAACTGTTCGGTTAGCGAAGGGGCTATGTATAATTTTGGTTTGACTTTGGCTTTGGTGTAGCCACTGGCCAGGCCAAGCTGGAGCAGCCGCCATGCCTGCCCTACGTCATTGTGGCGGAGGTCCCACGCGTGTGCTGAAACTTGATTTGCGGTTGGTTAGATGCCAACAGGCGCTGCGAGGTTTGGCGTGTTTCAGTAGTCTGGCGTCAGTTTCACGTGCAATTCTGTTCATATTTTTAGGCTGTGTGACCGAATGGCGAGTGCTAAGCTGTGATTGGACATGTTGTGTCTCCCTGCAGCTACCTATCCCATTGTCCCAGCCCATACCCATTGACCACAGCCAATAACCACATTTATCATCACCAACACACCTCAATGGCAACTTCCGCAGCCGTCGCCTCCTTCCCCACCCCGGCAGAGCACCATCTTACCGCCTTCTACCCACACTTCCTCACGCTCACTGCATTGATCTACCTCCTTGGTCCCTCAGCCGCCAGCATCACTCTAATCCTCTCGATCACGCTTATCACCGGCTGCCTGATCCTCCGTCCACAAGCATTCCCGCCCTCGCACTCAGCCGCGGTCGTTGCCGCCGCCTCTTCCGATATGCGCACCACGCAGGAGGTCCGAGCTTTCTACTACGGCTACATCAAGGGCTTCGAGGACGGGAAGCGAGACGGGGACACGGGTGTAGCTGTAGCTGCAGCGGTGGATGACGTCGACGATGTGGATGCGAGGAGTGAGCGCACTGTTGGCACCACTGCTACAAGGCCGAAGAGTGCGAGAGGCGGCATCTGTGGCCCCGCCGTCATGTGGAAGGATCGCCCGGCGTTCTCGGCGAGTACGGGGTCCAGTCGACCTGCGAGTGTGCTCGGTTGACGGTTGGGGAACGAGGGGAGGAGGAATGCGAGGAATGGGATGAGGAGAGGGAGGGTGGGCATGGCTAGCGGTGAGGTGGGAGTGGGCTTGGATGGGACGGTTGAGCTTTGGCTTGAGGGATGCTGCTGCGAAGGGGAGGACGACGAGACGCTTGATCCAGTGGACATTGTGGGTGAGCCGGACCGCAGTTGAAGGACAAGCGGTTGAGTTTTTTGTGCTCCCATTGTGAGGTTGAACTGGGCGTAGCAGTGGTCATTGAGGATGGAGTTCGGTGTGTGGGTTGTTTTGAGTAAAGAAACTATAATAAAACTGAATTTCCCTCAAGCAAGTTTGGTATCCTTTGAGTGACATTTCCTCAATGTCCACGAGAAATGAACATTAACATATCCCATTCAGCTTGTCTGCCAGTAAGCTTACCTACTCAGTAACCCTCAACTTTCCCGTAGACATAATAATGGGTGAGATCCTGTGATTCCTGACGTTGCGTGGAAAAACACTTTCTGATTTCCACCCTGATACGACTCTAGCTGTGATTGAGCCTTCTTCATCCAAACAGTGACCTCAATGTCTATCCCACAGCATTGATCCGATGCCGAAGAGACAATCCACCATAAAGCTCTAGACGAAACGACAATGTATCCAGGTAACCAACTTCGAAATTTTGAACCCAACCAAGTCCATTCCATGTCCATTCATCCTAAACTCCACGCGATATATACAGTACAAAAAAAAATCCAAATCCGAGCACAAACATATCCCCCGCCATTTTACAATCTACTCAACACCGACCTCCTGACTGCCGCGCACATCCGCAAGTCAAACCGCTGATCCACCATTTGCACATCCGCACAGCAGCGAGTTTACTCACCTCGCTTGTACTCCTCCGCGAGGACCTCCCAGGCCTTCTCGGCCTCGCCAAACGCATCGTACGCGAACAGGAACTTCTGGAACACTGGGTCTCTCCACCTGTTTGGGAAGCCCTCGGTGGGGTTGTCCTCAAGCATGATGCGGTCGCGCTCCTGCTGCTTGGCGCCGTCAGGCAGGTGGAAGACGTTCTGCAGGTCGGTGGAGCCCTGCACCACCGCGGTGGTGCGCGCCTTGCGCAGCCGCTCGTATGAGTCCAGCAGCGGCCGAAGGTTGTCCTTGTCCGCGGCGGTGACGTGTGCCAGGAGCCCGCCGAGAACGCCGCCGTCCTCGACGGCTTGTGCGGCGCCTTGCGCGAGGTAGGGGAGTGTCGCGTGGCAGGCGTCGCCGAGCAGGCAGAATTTGCCCTCGGGGTGCACCCAGGAGTCCATCTCCTTGGAGTTCTGTGGCGTTGTTAGGGAGTGCGCTTTCGCTGGTGGCAGGATGGAATGGAACGTACCTGCAGCTTCCACTTGAACGTCTTCTGCACAAGCTCCAGCAGCTTCTGCAGCCTGATGTCCCAGGTAGCGAAGATATCCCTCAGCTCCTGGAGGTCGGCATCCTGCTGCGCCATACCCTCGGGCAGGTTGTCGGGGCACACGAGGACAATGTTGTACAACTCGCCTCCCTTGAGCAGGTAGCAGACCGCGTGCGCACCAGGGCCCATCCAGTAGTTGATGACGGGCACCTCCGTCAACTGCGCCAAATCCGGGTCCTTCTTCATGTCGGACGCCTTGACGAGAATGCGGTACGCAAGATCGCCCGTGTTGTGCGGCGGGTCCGCGTGCCCGACGTACAGCTCGCGGCACTTGCTCTTGAGCCCGTCCGCGGCAACGACGAGGTCGCAAGTCATAGTCACGCCGGTGGCGAGCGTAACGCTCGGGGCCGAGAAGTCGATCTCGTTGACATGGGCGTTGAGCACAACTATGTCACCCATTAACACAACCCCACCAAAAATCCACAACAAATCATCACATACCCTTAACACCAATCTCCTCCGCCCGCTTGATCATGACGTTGTGGAAGTCGGCACGGTGAATGTGCAGGTAGGGGGCCTTGTACGTCTCCTCGCAGTACGGCAGCATGGGCTGACGGTTGAGCTCGGGGCCCTTATACGAGCGCATGACGAACGCATGCGGGAGCACCGACAGCCGGCGGATCTCCTCGCCGATGCCGAAGCGCTCCAGGATGCGCGCCGAGTTGGGCGGGATCTGGATTCCGGCTCCGACCTGTTGTGCAGGAGATTGTCAGCACGGTGGGCGGTTGATTCTGGGGCGGGATAGGTTACCTCGCCGAGTGCCGGTGCTTGCTCGCAGACCGTGACTTGGTGCCCGGACTGGCGGATTGCGATTGCCGCGGCCAGACCGCCGAGGCCGGCGCCGACGACGATGACGTGCAGGGGGTTCTCCATGATGGGGGCAGACATTGTTGGCGGGGAGAGGATGTAGGTGCGGGTGAAGACTGTGGGGACGGATCTTCTGATCACTGAGGAACCGAGCAGGCGGAAGGGCAGACGTGGACCGGGAATGGCTGGCGAGGGCGATGCTTTACTGCTCGTATGATATGTAGGTAGGGAGTTGCTTGCTTGCACTTTGCTGTCTCTATTTCCTGGGAGAGTGTCACAAGGGGCCGATATGTTATATACGAGAGGGACGTGGAATATATAATTCCATAAATCCGGGGAACGACCGCAACCTTGCGCGTCACTCGCGTTGGTACCTCATGGCGTCTGTAGCTGCAGCCGGGACATTTACAACTTCAGCCACTCCCCAGGGACTTCTGGCATCGGCATGCGGGGGCGGAGAGGAGGACCTTGGTGGGGCAACTTGTTGCACCTACCGGGACCGAGGCAAAAAGCGCGGGCCAATCCCTCTTCACGTGACCTGTTCGGAAAAACTCACTATGAAAGTGATATGATTGGTGGAAAATTTATCCCCACCCCGCGAAACGCACTGGCTCTGCGGATAGAGGAAGCGTTCCCGAGAAAGATAACTTAGATAGGATGATAAGATAAGATAAGGTTTCTCGGCTTGCGGCGGCGAGCCGATCCGCGTGTAAGCGGCTACTGGCAAGACCCTGACGTATAATCGCGATGCTAAGGGTGTGCGTCACCCCGCAAGACGTGCTAGTTATCGGTCGCGCTCACGAACAATGGCGGACAGCAACGACGACCTCAACATCGATGAGCTCTACGCCTTTGCGATTGACCTCTCCAAACGGGCGGGGCAGCTCCTGGTCGCGGCGACCGAGCAGCGTCGAGCAGCGCAGAACAACAACCATGTTATCTCCTCCACGCAGAAGCTGAACTCGGTCGATTTAGTCACGGAGACAGACGAGCGTTCGTTACCCATCATCACCTTCATCAACTCCCATCCCGCACTCGCATGCTGACCATCGTCTACACCACTACAGAGCTCGAGAGCTTCATCAAATCCGCGATCGAAACCGCCTACCCCACGCACGCCTTCGTCGGCGAGGAGAGCTACTCCAAAGGTTCCTCGCGCGAGTACCTGATCACCCCCGACTCTCCACCAACATGGTGCATCGACCCGCTCGACGGCACCGTGAACTACGTGCACATGTTCCCCCTGGTGTGCATCAGCATCGCGTTGATCCACCGCGGCGAGCCCATCGTCGGCGTGATCAACGCGCCGTTCGCACACTCCCTCTTCTCCGGCGCCGTTGGTCTCGGCGCGTGGCTGAACGAGACCACCTCACTACCTCTTCTCCAGCCACCACCACCACTACCCGCCAACGCCCCGCGCGGCTGCATCTTCTCCTGCGAGTGGGGAAAAGACCGACGGGACGTGCCCGAAGGGAACCTGTACCGCAAGTCTGAGAGCTTCCTGAACATGGCCGCGGAGTTCGGTGGGAGGGGCGGTAAGGGCGGGATGGTGCACGGCGTGCGGTCTTTGGGGAGCGCAGCGCTGGACCTGGCATACACCGCCACCGGCGCCTTCGATATCTGGTGGGAGGGCGGCTGCTGGGAGTGGGATGTCGCCGCGGGAATATGCATCCTGCGCGAGGCCGGTGGGTTAGTGACGAATGGCGCGCCCCCCGAGGATGGCAGTGAGGATGTGGGAGACGTGAGGCTGGGCGGGAGGAGGTACCTTGGTATTCGTGCCGCGGGCGAGACCGAACTGGAGAGTGCGAGGGACGCACAGCTGCGCGTCGTGCGCGAGGTGTGGCGGCGCGTGGTCCCGCTGGATTACTCCAGGCCGGGAGGCTAGACGGCGGGCCCACGACAGAGACGGAGATGGAGACGGACGGCCGGAACGGAATGGTTCCGGAAGTTTGTGTAGACGGATTTTCTTTTCCTTTGCTTTTCTTTTGCGTTGGTGTGTTTTGTGATTACCTAGAGACTTTTTACTTTGCTTTAGCTGTGACGCTCCCTTTCGATACTTTTTTCAATCTACTGTTCCCTAGATACCTGGAATTATACTCTACTTTCCACTCTACTTTATCCAGCGCTTCTGATATGGCCAACTGGCCTGTCATCCGATCCCGGCGCGGGTGGGTATGTAGTAGGTGGTGTTAGTTATCGCGTGGAATGCAGCCGATGTGACCATGTGGAGCCATTTCCTAGTCGGAATGGACTGACATGTCGTGACAGCGCCTGATCGCCAACGGGCAGCGGGCAGCAGCCAGCCCAGGCTAATAGCGACGGACATTCATCCCACCACTCACACACACGCGTATATCATCGCAACTACACCATCAGCATCATCAAACGATTAGAATTCCGCAGCTTTCATAAATACAAATGCACCACCCGTCCCCCGTCCCCCGTCCCCCGTCCCCCCCGCCGACGTATACATACAAACATACATACAACCGAGCAGCCAGCCAGTCCATCCCTAAAGTTACACGCCAAAGGCAAAAACAAAAACAAAAACGAATATATAACAAACAAACAAAAGCCGAAGAAGAAAAATCGAAGCAAAATCGAAGAAGACTCCCCCCGCAGATCCGCAGATACAGCCATCCAACCTTTTTCCTCCGCCTCCCACCTCCCCCCCTCTCACGCCTCGACCGATACCGCGCCCCAATACGCAAGCAAACGCCCCCATAAATAATACAAACAAAATCCCCATATTTAGGAAAAAGACATAAACTCCACCAATCGTTTGTTTCTCCCTCACGGATATAAAACCCGCCGTCGAGTCGAGTCGCTCCGGAGTCTCGTGGACCTACCGGCTGACGACATCTGGTCCCACCAGAATCAACACGCCCCGACGAACTATCAATTGCCATCCCCACCTACTACTATCCTCCCGGTCCCACCACCGCCACCGCCGCCGCCTCCTCCTCCTCCTCCCATCCACCTACTATCATCTACCCGTTGTTCCTCCATCAACGGCGCTCCACCGTCGAAGCCGCCCTCCCTCTCCGCCATCTCGGCTAGCATACTCAGTAGCGGATCACGTTCCTGCTCGATGATGTTCATATCCTGGACACCTCCATCGTCACCGCCGCTGCCACCGCCGCCCACCGCATCCGGCTGCATATGCTGGAAACCCTGACCAAAGTCTTCGTACTCGAAGCCGGCGTGGCTGGTGAAATTGGCGACCGAGAGGAACTGCAAGTCCTGCGGTGTGGTGGGCGAGAACGGGTATTCCTCTATATATTGCTGCTGCTGTGACCGCTGCTGCTGCTGCTGCTGCTGCTGCTGTTGTTGGTGCAAAAGAGATGGTACCGGGTTGTACCCAATAGTGTTCTGCTGCGACTTCATCGCGGGAATGCCCAGGAATGATCTGGTCACCGGTTAGCCCTGGGGACACCACAGCTAGGAGAGGGATGGTTACAAGTCGGTGTCGTCCTCCGTGGCATCGAAGAATGGAACATGGCAAGCCTCGAAGCCTCCGCCCTGCGCAGCATAGCGGTCATAAAAGTCATCGAGGTGAAAGACGCTGGCCGGCCGCCTGTCCGGAAAATAGGACGACACCAGCTTCTCGTGGCAGTGGTACAGCTTCTTGAGGATGAAGAGCTGCTGCCGCATACAAGCCCAGAACCCCGTTAGCGCTCGGACCTGCGTTAACACCGTAACTAAGTTTTCCCGGCACCGACGGAACGCTTCCGATCCCTTGTAGAAGACGCCGTGTACGAGCACGCTAGCAGCGGTCGAGAGACAGAAACCGGCAAAGGCGGGCCATTCGATGGCGGGTGTCATTCCGGCGACGGAGATCAGGTCGACAAGCGCGTTCGCATGCTGGAAACAGACTTTCGTCGCTTCCATCTGCCAGGCTTGTTGTGTGCCGTTGCCGTCCAGCTCGGCGAGGTCGATCGGGAGGAAGTTGCGGTACATCAGACAATGGATCACGTGCCAGACGCTGCGGGCGAGAAAGAGGCTGGTCGCGTCGGGAGTCGGGGGAACGCCTTCCCGGAGGTCACGCGAAGAAGCCCATGTGTTGAGTTCGTTGCGGATACGCGAGAGATTCGAAGATGCATGCCATGGGAAATGGGAGTCTCCCTTCACACCGCCGGACTGTGTGTACCGTATCGTTCGGCCCAGGATACGCACCACATCCACGAGAAGATTACTGTTAGAGATCTGCGTACCAAATCCCACGCCAGTTTCGGAGAAGAACGGCGAGTCCGAAGGTATCCCGCGGCGGAACGAGTCCTCGGTGCACGGAAGACGTAGGTATATCGAGCGATCGGAGAAGCAGGGTGGGCGCACGGAACCGCAAACAGTGAAACGGTCCATGAGATAGCATGTCCAGAAGACACGGCGGCGGACTTCTTGCTCGAGATGCGAGGAGGGATGCGTAGACGGAAGTTCCCGGTGGAGGTCGAGCGCGAGGGTCATTCGAATCGCGGAGCCTGATTGATGTCAGTATGCCGCCACATGCTATGGGGAAGAGTGGAGAACATGCCCATCTGCATGAAGCTCTTCTTGCCGTATCCCATAGCGTAGTATGTCATCGACAGCAGCAACATTGACTGTAGATTCTCGAGCGTTGGCTCATCAGAATCCACCTCTCTCCTTGCGCTCGCCGCGAATTCCTCACTGTATTCTTGCGCCGACTTTATACCCAGTTCGTGGATCGGTGTATATCTATAAACGTTATCATCGAAATATTCCCCCCCTCTCTGTCGCACCCCCGAACCCAACCCACCTCACGGAAACGGCGCATAGCGTATTGAGAATATGATGTGGCACCCTTCCCTCAGCCCACTGCTGACGGAACAGGCCCTCGTGAAACAGTGTGTAGGGTTTCCCATTGACGCGCTCAAAGAAGACGTCGACGAGCCGTCGTATTAATCGTTCATCCGGTGAAGTGGCCGGAGGTCCTGTGATGACTATGTGTGCTGACGGAGTTATGCTCGCTGAGGGCGATGGTCCCGAGCCTTCCGGTGAAGATGTCGCTGGCCGTTTCCTCGATGCCACACTGCTAGTATTGCTATTGTCCGCGCCTGGCGAATCGCGCGTTGGGCCACCTGTAGTTTCCGTGTCGCCCAGCCGCTTCTCCAATCCGTCGATGCGCTTCAGCAGTTCCTCGAGCACTTCTGTTTTCGGCCCACGTTTCTTGGGCACCGCGTCTACCGGTCTCAGCTCCCTCGATCGCTTTCTTCGTACCCGGGAATGCGGGGGGAATGGGATGGGATATGATGGGATGGGACGGGATGGGATGGATGGTAGTACCATAGATGCACTCGCAGCGAAAAACGTCGCAGGCGTTGCATGACGGCCGGGTTCTTGAACATTTGATCTGTATGCGCGGGTGTAACGATGTCAGCAGGCCGTTGTCCGGTATTTCGCTGCATTTCTCAGCGGTGTGCACTTTCGGAAATGGATGACGGCATCTGTGGCTTGCGCGTTCTGGCTGGTCCGGTTCCGACTGACCTTGCGTTTACGACAGCTCTTGCAGTTCATGTTTTCGCGCGCCTCGCTCGTGTATCGCCGTGCAGCGGGAAGCTTGGAGATCGGGAGCGTGCCAGCCGGTTGCTGCTGCTGCGACTGCTGCGACTGCTGCTGCGACTGCTGTTGCGACTGGGGCTGCAGCGATGGCTCCTGGGTTACAGAGCTGCCGCTGGCGGCAGTGGATGGCCGCGACATGACGGACGGTATCTTGACGATCGTTTCGACGAGAGGTCGTAGACGTCTGTGCTATTGAGCCTTTTCTTCGTGACTGTGACTGTGTCGTGATTCGTCGCGGCTCTTTGAAGCCAAAGCTCGTCAAGTTGACCACCGTGAACCGGAGAACAAGGTTACGGTGCAATATGAAAACCTCGGGTACGCCCTAGTTTCCCGGATATAGAGTGGGAAGGCAGCAATTGCGACAGTCGCGAGCGTGCAGAGTATACGATGCGAGCAAGATATAGTTATATTGAAACCACGAGGTTCGTTCTGCTGCACGGCGGTGTAGTACCGGATGCTGTGCGGCGTGCGTACGTACGTGCTGTAGCACTGTAGGTATGGGTTGTTGTGTAGCGGGACGACGTCGGGATAGGGTACCGGTATAGCGAACCGGAGTTGTGGTTGGGTCGTCTGAACGTCCGTTCGGTGTGGGGAAGATGAAGTCGATCGCTGGGGCTGGGGTTGGGGGGGGCTATCGGTGGTGTTGTGGGTGAGGGTGTCGGGAAGAGTGTGGTTGGGGGAAGTGCCGGACGTCGGTCGGTCGTCTGGAGTCTGGACTAACTAACTGGACTCTCGGCGAGAGCATGTAACTATTAGTACTAGCAGTAGGTGCTTCGCAGCAGGTGTTCCGGTCGTTGGTTCGCTCGCTCGTTCGCTCGTTCGCTGCTGGTTCCCGATTCCTGTCGTTCCCTTTCCCTCTCTTCTCCAAGTGCGAATGAAGGTTGCTTGGCTGATTGCACCACACCGACGGGCATTCCGAAGTAAAATGCCAGAGCAAGCCCGCGCGGTGTCCCCTAGTCCTGTTAAGTAGTGGGGCGCCCCCTCACAAACCTATCCCCAAGTCCGAGTAGTAATGCGGTACAGACTTACTCCCTCGCCCCCCCGCCCCGCGCCGCCCCCATCCTTCCCTCGTGCGCGCTAACAATGTAGTGCACTCTAGCAACTCACCGCCAAGTTCCGGGGATGGGAGGGATGTGTGGATGCGTGGATGTGTGCTGGATGTGTGGTGCACACTGCGCGCCTGCACCCGTCGTTAGGTCAGGTTGGGGATGGGTAATTCGGTCGGTTGATGGCTGTGGGGGAACATGTAAGAACATCCGTATGCGTGAGTGCGTATGCGGATGGTGTCTGTGGTGCCATGATCCATCCCTCGCCGTCCCACGCACTCTGGTCGCTCGTAGCTACCGAAATACTTAGATACCCCGGATTGCTCCCTTATATCTATCCGTATATCTACTCCAGAGTCGTCTCGACTCTCGCACTTCAACTCGCCGTGGATGTGCGGCCACTGTCTCGCCAGCTTGAGTCTTCCCACGAGAATCAGGAAGCGGTACGAAACGGCAAGTACACAAGAGCCCCCAGAGCTCGCTACCGAATATCCGATGAGCGTTTTCGTGGCCGGGATTGCATCTCTCCCCTATCGAACCAGCAGGGTTCACCGCTTCAACGCAATATCTGGTGAGAAGAAGCTTCGATGCGGGTTTGGTTTGCATCCATGTCCAGGGGGTAGGCATAACTAGCAGCAGCCGCTGTGGAGGAAGCATGATGTCTTGACTCTACATACATATGTTTGTGCGAACCCTCCCGAGTCAAGTCATGTGCATACATACTGTCGATGATAATTCAGCGCTATGGAAGTACCGGTATGTTCGTCTGATGTGATGTGATGTGGTGACTATCCCCTAGACCGCATGTGTAGGCACATATCTAGTGGTAGGAGACTGCACGCGCGTTCGAACTTCGGAAGCTTCGATTCCAATCCACGATAGGTTCATGTGGTTACCCCAAGAATTCTTACCACCTACGGTCACTTACATGGTACTCTAGAGTAGGCTGAGGGATTATTGATAATCCGTTCGTTGATCCATCCCCGGCACCACATCCCGCGGGTGATTACCTACCTGGTACATATCTCCTCTTGCTCGATAAAGACTCCATTAGCTTGTGATTTCGAGGCGAGGAGGCGGGGGGAAGGGAAGAAGGGACACCGTATGTACGCTTTATCAGTCGGCCAGATATCCGACCCATAGCAGATACTAAGTACCCCTGTTGGATCGGCAGTGCTGTCCTCCGAGATATGTACGGCACTTGAGTGACCGGCAGTGATGCCGAATGGCTGGAGTTACCGTGCAGACATACTCTACCTCCTCAGCGGTGCCATTGAAGCTAACTAATCATTTGGGGGGTGAGTCGCAGTGTGCCACTACCTTCCAAATACCCACTGTATCTAGGCAGATGGGTCACCGCCAACGGCGATTCATGGAACACGCTTCATCTGCCTCCACCAGTTCGAACCTCGTGGTTCGCCCACTAAGCGAGAAACACCGATGCTTCCTTGGTTCTGATTACAATCGAATAAACCGGTATGGACTCAATGTGGAGTAGTAGTAGAGACTGAGTAACCCCACTAACCCTTCCCCAAACTCTCCCCACATCCGTCTAGAAGCCCGGTAGATGGTTAGGCTGTAACCGCTGGCGTTCCTCCTCACCCGTCTAGAAGCGCGGCATATGTACCTGCTCTCATTCCTTCCACCACCTCCCCCCCGAATACGAGTGGACGCTGGAACATGGCGTTGAGACATTCCCCACCATTCGAGAAGCAGGATCGTCAGAGTCCCTGTTGGCAGCAGCGGTGGTGGAGGGAGGATCCAGCCTCGTTTATGCAGCGAATAGGGTGCTTACATACATCTCAACTTCATATGTAACTCGTGAGATATGCATGCCCCCATCGTACATATCGGTACCCCATCATGTTGCACAGGCCCTAGGTAATTTCCCGGGACCGAGTTCGGGGTTCATCCTGCTCCACCGTCGGCAGGGAGGTGCGCCGTCGTGATCATATTCTGTTGGTAACGGCTTACATGTAAGACGTTGGCTTCCGAGACATGCCGTATCGGGTACGGTGGGGTTGCATTGGGCGGCAAGTCATCAATCATAACTTTTCGGTGTCATTATACATACATCATACATCTATGTAGATACCTACCTCTAAACTTCACCTCATCCCCCCCTCCCCCTTGGCCCGTCCTCTCCATAAACCCCCCGCTTCAACGCCGATCTCGCGGTTACATACATACGTAACCGACTCTAGGTATCTATATCTATCTACTTCTCGATGTGCCGCCTACCCGCTTCAAATCCCTCATCCGCAATCTTCTCCACCGCCTCCTTCGCATCAACGTCCTCCAGCTTCGCCTTATAATCATCTCCGGGCCCATCCCTCCCCGCCTCTTCGCCGGTCCCTCTTTGCTTCGGCACGCCAAACAGCAAATCCATATTCTCTAGGGTGATTCCCTTCGTCTCTGGCACGTAGAACCAGACCCACACGATCATTGCGATCAAACACCCACCGAAGAAAAAATACGTGCCGCCCTTGATGTCGGTGAGCATGTACGGGGTCGCCCTGGCAATGGCGAACTGTCCGAGCCACTGGGTGCACGTAGTGATGCTGACACACAGACTCCGCAGACGGTTTGGGAAGATCTCGGCGCAGTAGATCCACGGGATCGAGTTCCAGGCGATGCAGAAAAACACCGCGTAGACGTACAGGCTGACGATGGCGAGCCACGCGGCCGGCGTCTTTTCGCCCGGCGATTGTGGGTCCACCTTTGACGCCGTGATGAAGCTGCCGATGTACAGCATCATCACGGCAGCCCCCGACGCGCCGATAAGGAGGAGCTTGCGCCGTCCGAGGCGGTCCACGAGGAATAGCAGCGAGAGAATCGTCGCAGCCGTCTTGATCAGCGCCCACATGCCGGACGCGAAGAGGCTCACTGATACCCCCGTGAAGCCGATGGAGCGGAAGATGGATGGCTATATGCGGATTTCTTCGGGTCAGCAATCTTGCAAAACGAGTATTCATTGGGGTGGGGGGGATGGTGGTGCCTATTTACAGAGTAATAGTTAAGCGCATTGATACCGCTAGAATCTCGCAGTCAGTAAGGAAGCAAAAACCGGAATGCGGCGAACCGGAGGACATACGTCAAGTTCTGGCAGATCATCAACATCATTCCCAACCCCAGCCGGTTGCGATTTCCCTTCCAGCAGAGCTCGCGCATCATCTTGAGCTTCGACGGTGCCTGCACCAAGTCGCGGTCAACCTGCTCCTGCATCGCCCGCAGCTCGTTGATGATGTACTCGTGATCGGCGGGGAGCTGTCTCAGCCACGTCAAAGTCTTGAGTGCCTTCTCCGGCCTGAATTTCTTGATATGGAACCTGGGGCTCTCGGGGAGGACGAAGACGCTCGCGAGGAAGAGCAGGCCGCCTGGGATCAGCTGAATACCCAGCGCGAGCATCCACTGACTCTGGGACTCGGGCATAGAGCTGAGCACGGCGAAGTTCGCCCAGAACCCCACGAGTGATGCAAACTGCCCCCCGATCTCCCACATACCGACGAGGAAGCCGCGGATGTCCGGCGGCGAGATCTCGCTAATGTACATGGGTACCAGAAGCGATACCGAACCGACGCCGAGTCCGCCAATGAAACGTCCCGCGTACATCATCGGCAAAGAGCCGTAGGAAAATGTCTGGGTACCACACGCAACCGTCAGCCGACTGCTTCCCGCCTCCGTTTGTAATGCGGCTGCGTTCGCTCAGCTGCGCGAGGGCGGCGAGGAGAAGTGACAGCCGCATAAACAAAGCAGAATAAAATCTTCCGGGGGTTCACTCATATCGCACCATTATCAAAGACCCCAGGAAAAACATCAGCGAAGCAATAGTGAGCGAGAACCTCCGGCCAATCTTCTCCGTGATTGGGAAAGTTCCCATGGAGCCGAAGAACGCGCCGCCCTGCATGGCGGAGACAATGTTTGCCGCGACATAACTGTACTCGGCGGTATTCAGAGGCGCCAGGTTGAAGTCCCGGTGGAACGATGGGAGCGCGATGCAGCCCCCGATCACCCCAATGTTATAGCCAAACACTAGCGAGCCCGCACAGGCACAGACCCCCGTGAAGTATACTAAAATAACCGTGCCGGAGATGGGGCCGTCTGTTAATCCGGATGACATGCCATGACATCGTCCAAGACGGTACGGGCGTTGACAGCGCGGGGCAGGACAGGGCGGAACGAAGACTTACTCCGCCAGTTGTAGACCTCTTTGGGCGTAGTCATGTTTGCCATAATTCCTCCGGCGGCCGTGCTAGGTACGACGGTATCGAATGGTGCCGCTTAATCAATGTACGTACGGTAGTGGTAGATAGTGGGTGTGTCGCGCCGCGTTTCGAGCGGAGAAATATTATACCTCCGGACGTGAGGAGAAGACTCAATCAAGATGGGAGGGGGATTTTTTTTTTTTGCGTAGTAGTGGTTTTCTTGACGGAAGAGATTTGTGGACCTGCGCCCATGGGCCCATTCACATACACCTCGACTTCGGGATAGTATTTTCCCGGATTTACACTGAAAAGCTATTGGAGAGGGTAGATACACTGGGTGGCCCTGCCTTTACTGAAGTAGCTGCAGCATAGCTGCATTTTATGGAATAGAGACGAATGGAGACGAAGGGAGACGAATGGAGACACGCAGTAAGATTATAAATTAAGCATTTGGGCCGGCCATCGCCAGTACACTCTTTACATAGCCCTAAACCCTCACCATGTGGTCGGTATGACACATGTGAGTTGGGGGGGAAACACCGGGAGATCCCCATGTAACCACATGACCGGCACGTTTATTCGCCAGCCCGAGTATCGACTCAGCATTGCGGTTCGTCAGCCGTGATTCGTGGAATCAAAGCGTCGCAGTTTGCCGACCCCACACTTTGCTGTACCCCATGTCGGGCGAGCCTATCGTTTATCCGGTTCGTGCGAGCCAGATCCTGCGGCGGCGGGCGGGCTCACACACACACGCGGTGGGTACCGTAGGTAGCATAGGTAGGGTCGCGCTCACCCACCCAACCCAACCCCAGAAAAGTCGGTGATTTATTGGAACCCAGCCAGCCCAGCACGCAGCCACCTCTAACTATCGGATCGGTGTTTGGGACCATTCGTATATATTGATCCTTTCCTTCGGTCCCGCATTTCGCGAAACGTTGGATAAACGCGGTTATCCGAGCGCGCCAGTTTTTTTCCCGTCATCGGCTCCCCACCCCCCCTACCCGAGGCAGCTGAATACCTGTCACCGGACGGCGCACTCGAAAGCCGCGAAACTGAAGTCAGCTTTCGTACAGCTCCCTCCTGCTCCTCCTTCCTCCTCCTCCTACGTATCGTAACATCGCCGACACGTAACCTCAAGACCCCCCACTACACACGGTCGCAATGAATCTCGTCTCGAAGACTACCGGAGCGCAGCGCAAGCCCGTACTGCCGCACCGGACATCGATAGCGACGGTATGCGTTTCGGGGCACCTCCTCGACAAGCTGACGGCGATCGCCGAGGCGGGCTTCGACGGTGTCGAGATCTTTGAGAACGACCTGTTGCACTACCCAGGCTCGCGTCAGGATATCTACAATGTGTGTCAGGAGCTCGGGTTGAAGATTGAGATGTACCAGCCCTTCAGGGACCTGGAGGGTGCGGCTACGCCGGAGGAGTTGAAGCGCAGTCTGGATAGACTCGAGAGAAAGTTTCAGTGGATGGATGAGCTCCATACAGACCTGATATTGCTGTGCTCGAATTGCTCTCCAAGCTCGGTAAGTGGAGTTCATGGTTCCCCGCCTTTCGAGAATTAATGCATGGATGAATGCTTATGCCGTGGACTCTACAGGTGGGCGACAGAGACAGGCTGGTATCGGATCTGAGGGCAGCGGCCGAACTTGCGGCAAAATACAACAAGCGGATAGCGTACGAGGCTCTGGCATGGGGACTTCACGTTTACACATGGGAGTACTCGTGGGAGCTCGTGAAGGAAGTAGACCACCCCAACCTTGGTATCTGCTTCGACACATTCCACATATTCTCGCGACAAGGTGATATCAACGCCATTGCCGATGTCCCCGCAGAGAAGATTTTCTTCGTGCAGTTGGCGGATGCTCCGATTCTCAAAATGGATCATCTGAGCTATTCCCGGCATCACCGGAACTATCCCCTTCAAGGAGCCTTCCCCATCATTCCATTCATGGAAAAGCTGATACAGACCGGCTACATCGGGCCGCTGTCGCTCGAGATCTTCAACGACGAGTTCCGCGCTGCTCCAGCAAAGAGAATCGCCCAAGATGGTCTGAGGAGCTTGCTGTACTTGCAATCAGAGTTGTATCACGGATCCATCCTGCCTCCATTACCGGAGGTGGAGCGGATAGAGTACGTGGAGTTTGCAGTCGACGAGGCGCGGATTGGGCAGCTCGAAGCCTTCTTCCTAGATATGGGATTGAACAAAGTTGGAAAGCATCGGTCAAAGAATGTGACATTATATCGCCAAGGTGGGTTTGCTTTTTTTCTCCCGATTTTCACTGGATCTTCTGACGCTCATGTGCTTTTAGGTGGCGTCTCGTTTATTGTGAATGCCGAGCCGGAATCGTTTGCTTCTGCATTCTTGCTTTTACACGACACATCCGTCTGTGCGATCGCCGTACGGGTAAAGGATATTCCGGCAGCGGTCGACCGGGCCGCGTGCCTT